>NC_041389.1:661452454-661487163 GCF_002162155.2 Triticum dicoccoides | reverse complement strand
AGGTTTTCGGGGAGAGGGAGAGATCCGAAAACGGAGGGGTGAATATATAGGCATAGAGGGAGCTAGGAGAGTCCAAATGAGGTGCGGTTTTCGCCCACACGATCGTGATCGAACGCTCTAGGACATGGAGCAGAGTTTGGTGGGTTTTGGGCCAAATTTGGGGGGTGTTGGGCTGCAACACACACGAGGCCTTTTCGGTCCCTCGGTTAACCGTTGGAGTATCAAACGAAGTCCAAATGACCCGAAACTTGACAGGCGGTCTACCGGTAGTAAACCAAGGCCGCTTGGCAAGACTCGGTCCAATCCGGAAATGTTTAAACCCCACACAAGAAAGAAAGGTAGAAAAGACCACCGGAGGAGAACGAAACGCCGGAATGCAAAACGGACAACGGGGAAAAAGCTCGAATGCATGAGATGAACATGTATGCAAATGCAATGCACGTGATGACATGCTAAGAGATGCACGAAAAAGAAAAACAACACACGGAGACAAAGACCCAACCCGAGAAATAAATATAACTTAGCGCCAGGGACGGCAAGAGTTGGATACAAATATGGAAAGTATATCTGGGGCGTTACAAGCTTCCCTCCAAGGAAGTGAACATCGGCATACATCCTCGTCTCCCGGAGTTGCGGTTATTCCTAACCCTAACTTTCTACTTGTGGTTACTTGTATCTTAGCACTTACTTACATCATATTGTGCTTGCTTACTTGTGCTCGTGTTACTTGCTTAGTATTTAGTACTCACTTGCAATTGTTAGGCTCACCTTCATATTTCGCATTATTGCCTAAAATTGCTAAGTAATAATTAAAATTTGTAATTGTACCTGTTCACCCCCCTCTAGGTCTATCTCGATCCTTTCAATTGGTATCAGAGCCTCGTGCTCTATTCTTGTGGCTTAACCGCCCTAGAGCGAGATGAACCCGGATGGGACTCCCCTGGTTGCAGATCCGATGGATAAAGGCGAGGCTTCTTCTGAAGTCAAGACCTTTACGTCTGAGGATCTGGAACAGGCCCTTGCTAAGCAAAAAGAGGAGCATGATGCTTCTCTTGAGGCCTTGGTCCAAATGAGATTAGCCACGTTGTCCACGGTGCTTGCACCACTCTCGGGTGGTGCGGCTTCGAGGCCAACTATGCCTGCTCCGTCACTTGGTCAACAACCTCCTAGCAATGAACACGCCAGTGGCGTGTTCCTTGGCTTTATGCAAGACCTCAGGTTGAGAAACAAAGATATAATCCTCAAGGCAAACCTCCTTTACTTAGTGCCACTTCTGATTTTTCCTTGTGGGGAGTTGCTATGCAGGATCATCTTCGACATGGAAATGATGAGATGCTGGAGATCATGGAGTATGGTTATCATGTGGTTGATCCAAAGAACCCTACACCAAGAGAAATTTATGACAACAATCTCAATGACACTACAATCATGTGTATAAGGAGAGGTATGGATGACAAGCAAAGGAGACCGTTCATACACATCACAAGTGCCAAGGAACTATGGGAAAGTATTATATGATCCAAGACTGGCACCTATACCCTACGGAGTGCTCAATATGAAATTGCCAAGGGGCAATTGTAAAACTTTTGTATGGAGAAAGGTGAAACCCCCAATCAACTCCTTGAGCGTCTCATGACTCTCACTGCCGACATTGAGTCATGTGAGTGTGACAAGACACAAGATGGATTCAACATGACTAAGCGATTCCTTGTGGATAAGTTGCTTCATGCTCTTTCCCCATATCACCTCAAATGGTGTGGGACATAAGACAACACCATGCCTTCAAGGAAATGACTACAGATGACATCATATCTACCTTCCAACTATTTGAATAGTCAAAGGCTAATGCCACAAAACATCTTGCCATGCATGGCACTCCATCATCAAAGATCAATCTTGCATTGAAGGCCAAGCATGTATGTGAAGATGAGCAAAGTGAAGAAGAAGAAGATGATGACGATGATCAAGATGGTGATGAGATTGAATCCGATGAGGGCCCTTCATATGAATACATGGCTCTCTTTGTCAAGAAGTTTAGCGCGGGAAAATTCAAGGGAAGATTTCAAAAGAAGAAAGTAAGAAAATGCTACAACTGTGAAGAAACCAACCACTTCTCAAACGAGTGCCCTTATGAGAAGAGAGAAGATAAACCAAGGTTTCCCAAGACCTTTCCCAAGAAGAAATTCCCAAATCCTTTGAACTCCAAGCTCAAGAAGAGAGATGGGAAAGCAATGGTTGCTCAAGAAGAATCTGATCCGGATGATGTTAGTGGTGTTGCCGGAGTTGCTCAAGACTCTCAAAACACTTTAAGGTTAGTAAACAAGAGTGGTGATGTGGTCACCTACAACTACATGAAATACTACAAGGGCAATGCTCACAAGCGCCTAATGGCAAAGGCCGTGGTAGAAGATGGAGAGGACCAAAGCTCTCCTAACAAGGTCAAGGTAACTCCACGATCAAATCCTCCTCTTTTCACTCCTTATACTCCTAGTGATGAGTATCTTGATGCGAAGGATAGTTATGAGGATGATGATCTAGATGATCCTATGCTTGCTAAACTTAATAAGTTTATGTGCTCCCTCAAAGGAAAGAAGCTCACTATGTTTCGCATGCTTATGGAGATGGTGAGTAAGCACACCATCACCATTAAGGAACTCAAAACCCTCGTCACTGAGGAAAAGGAAAAATGTGAAATCCTTGAGCGGAAAGTCCAATATGAGGAAGCACGAAATGATGAACTATGCTTAAAAATTGGTGCAAATATTGATGTTCATACTGATGATCTTGCCTCCTTGAAAAACGCTATTGACTCTTGTGAAGAGTTGATGAATGATAAAAGTAAGCTTGTGAAGTTGCATGCTTCTCTCTCTAAGGATTGTGAGCTTCTATCCGTATCTCTCAAGACTAAGGAAGAAGAGATCACCCTTCTTATAAAGAGTTTTGAGACGCTCAAACTTACTTATCTTGAAACTCTAGCCAAGGCTTACTCTTCTCCTATTATCAATGTTGATGCTTGTACTACTAACTCTAGTAGTGATCTAGCATCTATTCTTGAGGAAAATCGCTTTCTCAAGGCTCAAAACGAGAAAGGTCTCATGACATGTGCTCAAGGGCAAAAGAACCTTAATGAGATATTGAGCCAACACAATGAGGTGTTTGCCAAAGAGGGACATGGGTTTGACCCAAGCACAAGCAAGAAGAAGACGTCCTCTCAAAAGTGCACAACCCCTCTAAAGGAAACATTTGTGCGAGAAGGGCAAAAGGAGAAAGGTAAGGTTGTTAGTGGGAAGGCCACAAGGGGCATGCCCACTCTCAACAAGCCAAAAGAGTTCATGCCTCCATCCTATGTACTTCGTAAGACTAAGGATGGAGAAGTTTATGCAAAATTTGTTGGTCCTCGACATGCATTCCGGTTCTATGCTATTTGGGTCCCTAAGACCCTTATGACTAACTTGAGAGGTTCCATTGCAAAATGGGTGCCTCTAACCAAGTCATAATTGTGTGTAGGTTGCCTTCTCCGGTGGAGTAAAATGGGTGATTCATAGTGGTTGTACCAATCATATGACCAGAGATAGCAAATTGCTCTACGATTTCATGGAAGCTATTCAACCATTCATGAGCATTATGTTTGGTGGAGGTTCAAAAGGACAGGTACTCGGGTTGGCCAAGGTGGCTATCACAAATGACATGTCTCTTGCAAATGTCCTGCTTATCCAATCCCTTAAATACCATTTGCTTTCTATTCGCCAATTGGCTTCTGTTGGTTATGATACACTCTTTGGACTAACGGATGTGAAAGTCTTTAAGAAAGATACTCTCGAAGTGGCCTTTGTTGGAGAGTTGGATGGCAACCTTTACACGGTTGATTTCTCGAAAGAGAGAACATTCCATGCAACTTGTCTAATGGCCAAGGCTAACAAGGGGTGGCTATGGCATCGCCGGCTAGCCCATGTCGGCATGATAAATCTTCAAGATCTCTTAAAGGGGAATCACATCCTTGGACTAACCAATGTCTCTTTTGAGAAAGATCGTGTGTGTAGTGCATGCATAGCCGGGAAGCAACATCAATCAAAGCACCCACCCAAGAACATAGTATCTACTTCAAGGCCCCTGGAGCTCCTTCATGTGGATCTTTTTGGGCCTCCTTCATGGGATAGTCTTGGTGGGAAAAAGTATGGACTTGTCATTGTTGATGATTACTCAAGATATACATGGGTGTTCTTCCTCAAGTCCAAGCACGAGACGAAGATCACCTTCATTGATTTTGCCAAGCAAGAACAACGCAAGTTTGACAAAGAAATCTTGCCAATAAGAAGTGACAATGGCTCTAAGTTCAAGAACTATACCTTGGAAGAATTCCTTAGTGATGAAGGGATTGAGCATCAATATTCAGCTCCATACACTCCTCAGCAAAATGGTGTAGCCGAAAGGAAGAACCGTACACTTGTATAGATGGCAAGGTCCACGTTGGATGAATACAAGTCACCACATAGTTTTTGGGCCGAAGCTGTCAACACTGCATACCATGCATCAAACCGGCTCTTCCTCCTCACTATATTGGAAAAGACTCCATATGAGCTCCTAACTGGGAACAAGCCAAATGTCAAGTACTTTCGTGTATTTGGGTGCAAATGTTTCATCCTCAACAAAAGAGAACGGTTAGGAAAATTTCAATCCAAAACAATTGAGGTCATATTTGTTGGCTATGGATCAAACTCTCACGCCTATAGAGTCTACAACAAATCCAATGGATGTGTTGTAGAAACTTGTGACGTGGTGTTTGATGAATTTAATGGCTCCCATGGGGAGCAAGTTGATATAAGTGATGTAGGTGAAGAAGATTCCTCTCAAGACATTTTGACCATGGGAGTTGGTGCTCTTCTTCCAATGGAACAAGAACCTCATGATGATGAAGAAGAAGATGGAGGTTTCACACATCATCAAACTACTTCAACATCCATACCACCACAAACTCCTATTGTTCAACCGATGCCCTTAGTCCAAGCACAAAAAGATGATCAAGTTCCTCTTCATGATAATCTTCAAGAACAAGATCATCATCAAGGGCAAGAACAAGAAAGTCCAATCATTGATGATGAACCTCAACAAATGCAATATGAACAAGAAGATCTTCCCCTACACATAATGATCCATATGTTGAGGATGTGGATGATGGACATGAAGTTGAACCTCGTGAAACCCTTACCTCCATCATGCCTCGAGTGGCCGGTCGTGTTGATGTTGACAAAATTCTCACCGGCATATCGGAAGGTAGAGTCACTCGTAAACATTTGACAAACTTTTGTGCTCACTTCTCGTTTGTGTCTAGTGTTGAGCCCCTCAATGTACAAGATGCATTGATGGACAATGATTGGCTCGTTACTATGCAAGAAGAGTTGAACAGTTTTGAATGCAACCAAGTGTGGTCATTAGTCAAGAGGCCACCTACCGAGCACAACGTCATTGGAACAAAATGGATTTTCAAGAACAAACAAGATGAGAATGGTGTAATCATCCGCAACAAGGAAAGGTTAGTGTCACAAGGGCACTCACAAGTTGAAGGTTTGGACTTTGGTGAGACCTTTGCCCCCGTTGCCCGTCTTGAATCCATTCGCATCTTACATGCTTATGTCGCTTTCAATGGCTTTACATTACATCAAATGGATGTGAAGAGTGCTTTCCTTAACGGTCCTCTACAAGAAGAAGTATATGTGTCACAACCACCTGGGTTCGTTGATCCCGATCACAAAGACTATGTGTACAAACTTCATAAGGCTTTGTATGGCCTCAAACAAGCACCTCGTGCTTGGTATGATCATTTAAAGAAGTTTTTACTCGATGATGGTTTTCTGAGAGGGGTGATCGATCCCACTCTTTTTACTAAGAGGGACAAGGGTGATTTGATCTTATGCCAAATCTATGTAGATGATATCATTTTTGGTTCTCCTAACATTCATTTGTGCAAGAAGTTTGCGGCTTCAATGACCAAGAATTTTGAAATGTCACTCAATGCGGATTTGAAGTTCTTCCTCGGATTTCAAATTCAACAATTCCAAGAAGGAATTTTCTTGTCTCAAGCAAAATACCTCAAGGATATCCTAGAGAAGTTTGGTATGTCCGATGCTAGTCCATGTAAGACACCCATGCCAACCAAAACTACACTCACTGAAGACACAAACGGTATCCCTTTAGACCCATCTAAGTACCGATCTATGATTGGTTCATTGCTTTATCTTTGTGCATCTAGACCAGACATCATGTTTAGTGTATGCATGTGTGCTAGATTTCAAGCTTCCCCTAGGGAAAGTCATCATAAGGTGGTTAATCATATTCTTAGATACCTTGTTCACACCCCAAAGTTGGGTCTATGGTACCCCAAGGATGCTAAGTTTGATCTCATTGGGTACATGGATGCGGATTGGGCTGGAGACAAAGTGGATCATAAGTCCACCTCCGGTGCATGTCAGTTTCTTGGATGCTCCTTGGTAAGTTGGTCCTCGAAGAAACAAAATTGTATTGCCCTCTCTACCGCAGAAGCTGAATACATTGCAAACGCCAGTTGTGCAACTCAATTACTATGGATGAGGCAAACTTTGAAGGATTACGGTATCACCTATAGACATGTGCCTCTTCTATGTGATAATGAAAGTGCCATCAATATTGCTGAGAACCCCAAGGATCATACCCGCACCAAGCACATTGATATTAGGTATCACTTCTTGAGATATCATGTAGAAAAGGGTGATATTCACATTGATCACATTTGTACAGATTTGCAACTAGCAGATATTTTCACCAAACTATTGGATGAAGCAAGGTTTTGTCGACTTAGACGTGAACTCGGTATCTTGGAGCTTGATAATATTATGTGAAATCTAGTACTCATCCATGCATTTACTTCATGTCTTGTCTAGATGTAGGCATGTATTTAGGGGGAGACATTCAACTCATGAGTTATCTCACCCTATATGATGCATAAATAAACCAAACACTCTCAAAGTTACTATGTTACCACTTTGTGACTTAGTACTTTATTAAATGGTGGAGTTGTGATGTTGGGCTCAAGGGTAAAATCTTCGCAGTACCAAGTCACGTATACTCAAACATGGTGGACTCGTCCATCGCCCTCTCTTAGAGAGGATGGACTTATTCTCTTCTTCTTACTTTTGTTTTTATGTGTGTTTGTCTGGTGTTCTTTTTGTTCTCTATTTGAGTGTTCTCGTTGTTGCTCTTGTGCTTTGCCCCTAGCTCAGGTTCTACCCAAGCCTCTCTCATCTTAAAACCATATGATATTTGTCTAGTACACAAGCTTCAACTCATAACCATATATATGTTGATGTGGTGTGTGGTGGTCTTGGGAGCTTTCGGACTCCATCCCTCTAGTTCTCAGGAGTTCAGAGAGGCTGTAATCTCTCTGGATATCCCGGAACTTCCGGGGTGTGCTCGGAACTTCCGGGCGTCACGGGTCGTGGGGCACTTATTAAGGGCGGGGGCTAACAAAGGGGTATTTTCCCCTTTCTCCTCTGTTCCATTGCTCTCCTTCCCTGCAGCACCCCTCACCCTTAGATGACTTCCGGGGTGAGCTGCCGGCCCCCAGAACCTCCGGCTCCTTCTTCCCTTTCATCGTGCTTGGAGGGGATCTGTCCTCTCCACCATCTCCATGGAGGAAGGTAACCTAAGCTTCTCTCTGCTCTCTCTAGATTCCTAGGGATTGTAGGCTACGCTTATGGTTCTAGAATAAACACAAACTTCACATCTCGAGTCCTGCATCCATTGTAGATCTGCAGCACTCCATGACTTTCACTTCTCATTGGTCGATCCATGTCTATCCCCTGCTTAGCTTCAGAAGGAGCCCTGCGACCATGCTGGTGCCCGGAACTTCCGGGCAGGCCGGACCTTCCGGACTCGCTAGGGTTTCCATGTTCAGGATGGGCCGTTACTTCCGTCGGCCAGAACTTCCGGGTTCCCCAGAACTTCCGGCTCCCGGAACTTCCGGCCTCCCTAGAACTTCCGGCCTAAGCAGAGTTCTATCAAATCTCCTCGACCAGTGAGATTCTTTGATTTTCTTTTTTTGAGGCTTGTGTACTTATTCTGTCCCCATGCTATTCTCTCTCTCTCTGTCAGCAGGAGGGTCTGGTTCGCGTGCCCACTCATCTAAGGTGTATGAACGGAAATCCAAAGCTAGGGTCAAGAAGACAACAGCGGTTGTTTTGGGGCGTGAGTACATGTTTGACTGCCACCCTGAGGAAGATGCTGAGGCTGAAGATAGTGCATCTCCTCCTGGTACTCCCGTCCACTCCAAGAAGTGGAAGACTACTTCCAAGAAGGCCAAAGCACCACATGTTCAACCTCCACCTCTTGAACCAGTCACTATGAAGGAAATGCCCGCACCGGAGTGGATTGCTCTACGCCGAGTCAATCCCTATCGTCAAGACCGTCATCATGTGGCTGATTCCAAGTTTTGGACACTTTTCCAGCAACGTAACTATGAAGAGATTTTCTCTCAATTCGTCAACAAGTATGTCCTTCAAAAGAGTATCAACATTTCTCACTTTGACAAGACTCCAACAAATTATGTTTACTTTGAGGGGATCCAGAACATGTGTGTGAAGCTCAACCTCCTTCCACTCATGCGCTTTCAACATGATGTGTCTCCGCCTCTTGTGGCTCAGTTCTATGCCACGGTGCATTTTGGAACTGATATGCAGCACACTCTTACTTGGATGAGTGGTGATGAGAAGTGTTCTGCTCCTTTCTTAGTGCTGGCCGGGCTTTTGGGCTATGAATATACTGACATTACGGTTGACCGTGGCTACAAGATTCACGACAAAGGGGTCTACCAGGCTATTCACTTGGATGATTTGTATCCTCCATCCGGAAAGGTTGGATCTGTTGGTGATCTCCTGCCTTTCTATGACATCATGCACCGAATCTTTCGAGAGATACTTGCGGTCAAGGTGGGTGACAAGAACAAGATTTGTGGTCACCTCATCAACCTTCTTCACTACACTTGTCACAACTCCGAGAAGGGCCCCATTGATGTGATGGATTTTATGTGGCATGAGATGTACAGTGTGGTAATGAACCGAAAGGTTCCTATCTATGCTCCTTATATTACTGCCTTGATTGTTGAGATTGCTCCTGAAGCATTTGCGGGTCAGCATCTGACTGGCCACTCCAGTGTTAACTTGCTTGTTAAGAAGGGCAAGGCAACTGCTCATGAGGGTGAGGATGAGGAGGAAGAGGAGCTATATGCTGGAGATTCCCACCACTTTGAGTTTCGTTCCTGCTCTCACACTCTTCATCGTGGGGAGCCCAGTGACTCCGGGTCAAAGAAGAGCAACAAAATTTGGCGCCTTCTCAAGAACATGTTCTGTCTACAGCAAGATATGCATAAGAAGCAGTTGGAGGAGCACAAGTCTAGGAAGGAGAGCATGAAGGCTCTTAAGGATGGTATGTGTGCATCTGGGATGGACATTGCTCACGGCTCCGAGTCTCATGTGACTTCTTTTGTGAGATACCAGTCCAAGTTTGCTCGGTTTGATGTTGAAGCCGGTGATGAAGCATCCTCTCACCATCCTCATGGCTCCATGTCTTCTGGAGAGTCGTCTGATGACCCTTCTACGTCCCACTCCTAGGGGTCGTTTATGGATTCCTCCATCTTTCCTTTTTGCCATCTTGGTGACAACAGGGGGAGATGTTGTGGTGCTTGATAGGGCTTATCGCTTATCGTTGTTTATCTGCCGTTTTATGTTCCATTGAGCCTTGAACCTTTGTTGTTATTTTCCTTCATTTGGATCTTAGCTTGCTATTTGAACCTATTTATGTTCCGTTAAATAATATATTTGTGTGTGAGAAACTTATGGCAAGGGGGTTACATGGCATAGTCTATTTCCTCATATTGTGAGAACAAAGGTTAGTAAAGCATTCTATGTCGATATATCATTCTTGTGTGGGTACGCACAGTGATAAATGGAGAATCCTTTAACCATGTCATTTCATTCAAATGCAATCTTAAATAAGGCATGGGTTGTGGGGGAGTACCTTCCTGTCATTGAAATTGCTCAATATTGTATATACTTTATGAGTTTATCCTCTCAAGCATTGTTGTCATCCATGTCAAAAAAGGGGAGATTGAAAGTGCAATATAGCACTAAATTGTTTTTGACATCTATGACAACTTCATTTGTGTCTCTAACCACATGCTCTAAGTGTTAACAGCCCTGATTAAGTCAAAGTGAAGCATGGATGGTTATTCCCTCTCTTATTGGAAAAAGGAAAAGTGGTGTGCTCAATGAAAGAAGAAGTTCCATAAAGTTTTCTTATTTCTTGAGTCCTTAGGACAGCCGCACTATTAAGAGGGGGTGCATCATAAAAACATCCAGGGAATCAATTTACCTTCTCACATTGATCTGAAAATCGTAGTGTCATGTTTCTGTTCAGGCTGGAACTTCCGGGACGACCGGAACTTCCGGGGACCGGAAGGTCCGGGAAGCTTCCGGGGTACCCAGAAAAACTGCACTTTTCGTGTAATCTCTCTGTGTAGCCCAGAACCTCTCCTGAACTTCCGTCTCCCGAAACTTCCGGGGAGGACGGAACTTCCGGGCGCCGGAACTTCCGTCCCCTATTTCTACAGCTTCTGGGGTACAACTGAGAGGTGCAAACTCTCTGCGTATCCCGAAACCTGGCCGGAACTTCCGGGGTCCAGAACTTTCGTCCGTCACCGAAACTTCCGGGCTACGCAAAAATCTACCTCCAACGGCCAGATTCCATCCCCACCTATAAATAGTCTTCTTCTTCCTCATGAAGAGGTTGACGACTCCATTTCTCTCACCTCCATTTTCAGACCTCGATTTCTTGGAGATCTTCCTCCTTAGCCAACCAAAGCTCTTGATCTTTTGAGAAGTAAAGGAGAAGTGCTTGATCTACACATTCACCAAAGCGAAAGTTGATTCCCCCTTTGTTTTTGTGGTGAATCTTGTTACTCTTGGAGGTTGGAGACTCCTAGGCGGTAGGAGTGCTCCGGCGAGGAATCGACCATTGTGATTACCCCTGGAAAAGTTTGTGAGGGTTTGGAGACCACCCCAAGGTCTACCACTAGTGGTTGAGAAACGCCTCTGTGGTGTTGTCTCAAAGGGAGAATAGGGTGAGCCTTCGTGGCGTTGGTGTGCCTTCGTGGTAACATCCACCTCTCTAACGGTGACTAGCTTCCCTCCAAGGAAGTGAACATCGGCATACATCCTCATCTCCCGGAGTTGCGGTTATTCCTAACCCTAACTTTCTACTTGTGGTTACTTGTCTCTTAGCACTTACTTACATCATATTGTTCTTGCTTACTTATGCTCGTGTTACTTGCTTAGTACTTAGTACTCACTTGCAATTGTTAGGCTCACCTTCATATTCCGCATTATTGCCTAAAATTGCTAAGTAATAATTAAAATTTGTAATTGTACCTATTCACCCCCCCCCCTCTAGGTCCTTCTCGATCCTTTCAGCTAGTCATAAAATCCTACATAAAACTTGTAGATCACTGAATATGATATGTTTGATTCCTTGTAATAGTTTTGCGATATAGAGATGATAATATGTGGGAGGTACTAGTAGATGGTTGTGTTTAGTAAGGATATTGGTGTTAAGGTTTGTGATTCCCGAAGCATGCACGTATGGTCTCCTAACTATGTAACCAAATTGGCACGCATGTATTTTGATTGTTTATCTTTGCGTGAAGGTCGGGGGTGCGTGATGGTTAACTCCTACCAACCTCCCCCCTAGGGGCATGCGTAGTAGTACTTTGCTTCGAGGGCTAATAAACTTTTGCAATAAGTATATGAGTTCTTTATGACTAATGTGAGTCCATTGATTATACGCACTCTCACCCTTCCATCATTGCTAGCCTCTTCGGTACCAAGCATTTCCATTTCTCACCTCGAGAGTTGGTGCAAACTTCGCCGGTGCATCCAAACCCCGTGATACGATATGCTCTATCACACATAAGCCTCCTTATATCTTCCTCAAAACAGCCACCATGCCTACCTATCATGGCATTTCCATAGCCATTCTGAGATATATTGACATGCAACTTTCATCATCATCATATAAATGACTTGAGCATTTATTGTCATATTGCTTTGCATGATCGTAAGATAGCTAGCATGATGTTTTCATGGCTTGTCCATTTTTTGATGTCATTGCTACGCTAGATCATTGCACATCCCGATACACCGCTGGAGGCATTCATATAGAGTCATATCTTTGTTCTAGTATCGAGTTGTAATATTGAGTTGTAAGTAAATAAAAGTGTGATGATCATCATTATTAGAGCATTGCCCCAGTGAGGAAAGGATGATGGAGACTATGATTCCCCCACAAGTCAGGATGAGACTCCGGACTTAATGGAAAAAAGGGAAAGGCCAAAGAAGCCCAAATAAAAAAGGGGGGGCAAAGAAGCCCACCAAAAAGAAAGAGAAAATAAAAAAATGAGAGAAAAAGAGAGAAGGGGCAATGTTACTATCCTTTTACCACACTTGTGCTTCAGAGTAGCACCATGTTCTTCATATAGAGAGTCTCTTGAGTTATCACTTTCATATACTAGTGGGAATTTTCATTATAGAACTTGGCTTGTATATTCCGATGATGGGCTTCCTCAAATGCCCTAGGTCTTCATGAGCAAGCAAGTTGGATGCACACCCACTTAGTTTTAGTTTGATCTTTCATACACTTATAGCGCTTAGTGCATCCGTTGCATGGCAATCCCTACTCCTCACATTGACATCAATTGATGGGCATCTCCATAGCCCGTTGATTAGCCGCGTTGATGTGAGACTTTCTCCCTTTTGTCTTCTCCACACAACCTCCACCATCATACTCTATTCCACCTATAGTGCTATATACATGGCTCACGCTCATGTATTGCACGAGAGTTGAAAAGGTTTGAGAACATCAAAAGTATGAAACAATTGCTTGGCTTGTCATCGGGGTTGTGCATGATTTGAATATTTTGTGTGATGAAGATGGAGCATAGCTAGACTTTATGATTTTGTAGGGATAACTTTCTTTGGCCATGTTGTTTTGAAAAGACATGATTGCTTTATTAGTATGCTCGAAGTATTTTTATTCTTATGTCAAATGATAGACTATTGCTTTGAATCACTCGTATCTTAATATTCACGCCACGGTTAGATACATGATCAAGATTATGCTAGGTAGCATTCCACATCAAAAAAAAAATTATCATTTACCTACTCGAGGACGAGCAGGAATTAAGCTTGGGGATGCTGATACGTCTTCGTTGTATCTATAATTTTTGATTGTTCCATGCCAATATTATTCAACTTTCATATACTTTTGGCAACTTTTTATACTATGTTTGGGACTAACATATTGACACAGTGCCCAGTGTCAGTTCCTGTTTGTTGCATGTTTTTTATTTCGCAGGAACCCCATATCAAATGGAGTCCAAATGGAATAAAAATGGACGGAGATTTTTTTGGAATATTTATGATTTTTGGGAAGAAGAATCAATGCTACACGATGCCCGAGGGGGGCACGAGGCAGGAGGGCGCGCCCTGGGCCCTCGTGGATAACCCGTAAGGCAGTTGGTACCCTTCTTTCGCCGCAACAAAGCCAATATCTGGGTAGAAATCATGTCCAAAGGGCAACCCAATCGGAGTTACGAATCTCTGGGAATATAAAAAACAGTAAAAGGGCAGAATCAGGAACGCAGAAATAGAGAGAGACAGAGAGACCGATCCAATCTCGGAGGGGATCTCGCCCCTCCCACGCCATGGAGACCATGGACAAGAGGGGAAACCCTTCTGCCATCTAGGGAGAAGGTCAAGGAAGAAGAAGAAGAAGAAGGGGGGCTCTCTCCCCCTTGCTTCTGGTGGCGTCGGAGCGCTGCCGGGGGGGCATCATCATCACCGTGATCTACACCAACAACTTCACCGCCCTCACCACCAACTCTTCCCCCCTCTATGCAGCGGTGTAACCTCTCTTTTACCCGCTGTAATCTCTACTTCAACATGGTGCTCAATGCTATATATTATTTCCCAATGATGTATGGCTATCCTATGATGTTTGAGCAGATCCGTTTTATCCTATGGGTTAATTGATGATCGTGATTGGTTTGAGCTACATGTTTTATTATTGGTGTTGTCCTATTGTGCCCTCTGTGTCGCGCAAGCGTGAGGGATTCCCGCTGTAGGGTGTTGCAATATGGTCATGATTCGCTTATAGTGGGTTGCTTGAGTGACAGAAGCATAAACCCGAGTAAGGGGTTGTGGCGTATGAGATAAAGGGGACTTGATACTTTAATGCTATGGTTGGGTTTAACTTAATGATCTTTAGTAGTTGCGGATGCTTGCTAGAGTTCCAATCATAAGTGCATATGATCCAAGAAGAGAAAGTATGTTAGCTTATGCCTCTCCCTCAAATAAAATTGCAATAGTGATTACCGGTCTAGTTATCGATTGCCTAGGGACAAATAACTTTCTCGTGACAAAAAGCTCTCTACTAAAACTAACTTAGTTGTGTCTTTATCTAAACAGCCCCTAGTTTATATTTACGTGCTCTCTATTATCTAGCAAACCTATCCAACAACACCTACAAAGTCTATCTAGTTTCATACTTGTTATAGGTAAAGCAAACATCAAGCATGCGTAGAGTTGTATCGGTGGTCGATAGAACTTGAGGGAATATTTGTTCTACCTTTAGCTCCTCGTTGGGTTCGACATTCTTACTTATCGAAAGAGGCTACAATTGATCCGCTATACTTGTGGGTTATCATGGACATATTTTTTGATTTCGGCTTCCACTTGAGGACAAGCGAGGTCTAAGCTTGGGGGTTGATACGTCCATTTTGCATCATGCTTTTATATTGATATTTATTGCATTATGGGCTGTTATACACATTATGTCACAATAGTTATGCCTATTCTCTGTTATTTTACAAGGTTTACATGAAGAGGGGGAATGCCGGCAACTGGGATTCTGGGCTGGAAAAGGAGCAAATATTAGAGACCTATTCTGCACAACTCCATAAGTCCTGAAACTCCATGAAAGTTATGTTTGGAATTAATAAAAAATACTGGGCAAAGAAAGTACCATAGGGGGCCTACACCCTGTCCACGAGGGTGGGGGCGCGCCCTACCCCCCTGGGCGCGCCCCCCTGCCTCGTGGGCCCCCTGGCAGCCCTCTGGTGGCCATCTTCTGCTATATGAAGTCTTTTACCCTAGAAAAAATGATAAGCAAGCTTACGGGATGAAACACCGCCGCCACGAGGCGGAACCTTGGCGGAACCAATCTAGGGCTCTGGCGAAGCTGTTCTGCCGGGGAAACATCCCTCCGGGAGGGAGAAATCATCACCATCGTCATCACCATCGATCCTCTCATCGGGAGGGGGTCAATCTCCATCAACATCTTCACCAGCACCATCTCCTCTCAAACCCTAGTTCATCTCTTGTATTCAATCTTTGCCTCAAAACCTTGGATTGGTACCTGTGGGTTGCTAGTAGTGTTGATTACTCCTTGTAGTTGATGATAGTTGGTTTATTTGGTGGAAGATCATATGTTCAGATCCTTAATGCATATTAATACCCCTCTGATTATGAACATGAATATGATTTGTGAGCTTGGGAATAGTCTTGTTCATCCCTTGCATATTATAGTTCATCACAAAGCTCTTGTAGCTTGGTGGTAGTGATTGAAGAATTCTGTCAGTGACACTATCATCAGGAAGATTAACTCCCAGTTGAATTAAGTGATTATTATACCCAGACATTTTGAGTATATGTTCACTGACAGAACTATTCTCTTCCATCTTGCAGTTATAGAACTTATTGGAGACTTCATATCTCTCAATCCGGGCATTTGCTTGAAATATTAACTTCAACTCCTGGAACATCTCGTATGCTCCATGATGTTCAAAACATCGTTGAAGTCCTGGTTCTAAGCCGTAAAGCATGGCACACTGAACTATCGAGTAGTCATCAGCTTTGCTCTGCCAAACGTTCACAACGTCTGCAGTTGCATCTGTAGCAGGCCTGGCACCTAGCGGTGCTTCCAGGACGTAATTCTTCTGTGCAGCAATGAGGATAATCCTCAAGTTACAGACCCAGTCCGTGTAATTGCTACCATCATCTTTCAACTTAGCTTTCTCAAGGAACGCATTAAAATTCAACGGAACAATAGCACGAGCCATCTATCTACAGCAAACATAGACAAGCAAAATACTATCAGGTACTAAGTTCATGATAAATTTAAGTTCAATAATCATATTACTTAAGAACTCCCACTTAGATAGACATCCCTCTAATCATCTAAGCGATCACGTGATCCAAATCAACTAAACCATGTCCGATCATCACGTGAGATGGAGTAGTTTTCAATGGTGAACATCACTATGTTCATCATATCTACTATATGATTCACGCTCGACCTTTCGGTCTCAGTGTTCCAAGGCCATATCTGTATATGCTAGGCTCGTCAAGTTTAACCTGAGTATTCCGCATGTGCAACTGTTTTGCACCCGTTGTATTTGAACGTAGAGCCTATCACACCCGATCATCACGTGGTGTCTCAGCACGAAGAACTTTCGCAATGGTGCATACTCAGGGAGAACACTTATACCTTGGAATTTAGTGAGAGATCATCTTATAATGCTACCATCAATCAAAGCAAAATAAGATACATAAGGGATAAACAGCACATGCAATCAATATAAGTGATATGATATGGCCATCATCATCTTGTGCTTGTGATCTCCATCTTCGAAGCACCGTCATGATCACCATTGTCACCGACGTGACACCTTGATCTCCATCATAGCATCGTTGTCGTTTCACCACCTATTGCTTCTAAGACTATCGCTACCGCTTAGTGATAAAGTAAAGCAATTTACAGGGCGATTGCATTGCATACAATAAAGCGACAACCATATGGCTCCTGCCAGTTGCCGATAACTTGGTTACAAAACATGATCATCTCATACAATAAAATATAGCATCACGTCTTGACCATATCACATCACAACATGCCCTGCAAAAACAAGTTAGACGTCCTCTACTTTGTTGTTGCAAGTTTTACGTGGCTGCTACGGGCTGAGCAAGAACCGTTCTTACATACGCAACAAAAACCACTATGATAGTTCGTCAAGTTAGTGATGTTTTAACCTTCTCAAGGACCAGGCATAGCCACACTCGGTTCAACTGAAGTTGGAGAAACTGACACCCGCCAGCCACCTATGTGCAAAGCACGTCGGTAGAACCAGTCTCGCGTAAGCGTACGCATAATGTCGGTCCGGGCCGCTTCATCCAACAATACCACCAAACCAAAGTATGACATGCTGGTAAGCAGTATGACTTGTATCACCCACAACTCACTTGTGTTCTACTCGTGCATATAACATCAATGCATAAAACCTAGCTAGGCTCAGATGCCACTATGGGAAATGTAGTAATTTCAAAAAAAAATCCTACGCACACGCAAGATCATGGTGATGCATAGCAACAAGAGGGGAGAGTGTTGTCCATGTACCCTCGTAGACTGTAAGCGGAAGCATTAGCAACACGGTTGATGTAGTTGTACGTCTTCACGACCCAACCGATCAAGCACCGAAAGCACGACACCTCCGAGTTCTTGCACACGTACAACTCGATGACGTCCCTCGAACTCCGATCCAGCCGAGTGTCGAGGGAGAGTTCCGTCAGCACGACGGCGTGGTGACAATGATGATGTTCTACTGACGCAGGGCTTCTCCTAAGCACCGCTATGATATTATCGAGGTGGATTATGGTGGAGGGGGGCACCGCACACGGCTAAGAGATCAATCATCTATTGTTGTGTCTAGAGGTGCCCCCCTGCCCCTGTATATAAAGGAGCAAGGGGGAGGGGGCGGCCGGCCAGGAGGGGGCGCACCAGGAGGAGTCCTACTCCCACCGGGAGTAGTACTCCCCCCTATCCTTGTCCAAGTAGGAGAGGGGGAAGGAAGGGAGAGAGGGGAGGAAGGAAAGGGGGACGCCCCCTCCCTCCTTGTCCTATTCGTACTAGAGGGGGAGGGGGGCGCCGCCTGCCCTGGCCGCCCCTCCTCTTCTCCACTTTTGGCCCATGAGGCCCATTAACCCCCTCCCCCCCGGGGGGGGGGGGGGGCGGTAACCCCCCGATACTCCGGTATATATCCGATAACCCTCGGAACCATTCCGGTGTCCGAATATAGTCGTCCAATATATCAATCTTCATGTCTTGACCATTTCGAGACTCCTCGTCATGTCCGTGATCACATCCGGGACTCCGAACTACCTTCGGTACATCAAAACATATAAACTCATAATATAACCGTCATCTAACTTTAAGCGTGCGGACCCTACGGGTTCGAGAGCAATGTAGACATGACCGAGACACGTTTCCGATCAATAACCAATAGCGGAACCTGGATGCTCATATTGGCTCCCACATATTCTACAAAGATCTTTATCGGTCAAACTGCATAACAACATACGTTGTTCCCTTTGTCATCAGTATGTTACTTGCCCGAGATTTGATCGTCAGTATCTTAATACCTAGTTCAATCTCGTTACCGGCAAGTCTCTTTACTCGTTATGTAATGCATCATCCCGCAACTAACTCATTAGTCACATTGCTTGCAAGGCTTATAGTGATGTGCATTACCGAGAGGGCCCAGAGATACCTCTCCGACAATCAGAGTGACAAATCCTAATCTTGAAATATGCCAACTCAACATGTATCTTCGGAGACACCTGTAGAGCTCCTTTATAATCACCCAGTTACGTTGTGACGTTTGGTAGCACACAAAGTGTTCTTCCGGTAAACAGGAGTTGCATAATCTCATAGTCATAGGAACATGTATAAGTCATGAAGAAAGCAATAGCATCATACTAAACGATCAAGTGCTAAGCTAACGGAATGGGTCAAGTCAATCACATCATTATCACAATGATGTGATCTCGTTAATCAAATGACAACTCTTTTGTCCATGGCTAGGAAACATAACCATCTTTGATAAACGAGCTAGTCAAGTAGAGGCATACTAGTGACACTTAATTTGTCTATGTATTCACACATGTGTCATGTTTCCGGTTAATACAATTCTAGCATGAATAATAAACATTCATCATGATATAAGGAAATAAATAATAACTTTATTATTGCCTCTAGGGCATATTTCCTTCAGCTGGCGCGTAGCACAGTAATGGTCGGATATTTGGGGTTCAATTTCCTCAGGGCTATCATGTTCCTCACTGTGTAGGCAATCCGCACTGGCGAATTCCTAACTCCTCAGTTAGAAAAAATTCCTGAGAGACCAGAAGATCTTTGTCTCTGTCACTGAAGAAATTGACTGAACTGATATGAGATTTCCAATTGCTTCACTCGAAAGGATTGAATAGGTGTAGAATTTTGAGATGAGCATCACTTGGAAATTAGTTTCCATAGTATTACCTCGACCCCCTTTAATAGTACGGTGTTTCCTATGACTCAAGAAAGAGAAAATGAAACTATGAAAACAAAAGTCTTCACGCTTCATGATCCTTGCATGAATATCCAAGTCTTAAAGGTCACACTAATTTCTTCACTTTCAAAGTCTTCAGGAGACCAAAGTCTTTAGCTGAAGCCATTCATTTTTAGGGGTCGACTTTCATCGTAAATATCAAACTCCTCATTGACTTATAGCGCATGTGTACACTCACAAACATATTAGTCCCTTAACCTATAAGTCTTCAATACACCAAAATCACTAAGTGGCACTAGAGATGCACTTACAGTTTACACTGCTTCAGAGAAACCGGAAGTGTTGTGAAATGTCTGCAACACCCCGAATGCCAGGAGCAGGGAAGCTGCCCAATGATGTAGTAGAGCATAGATCATGGAAGGGTGTGGTTTGTCAGGCCGGACCAGATTGTAGAAAGGTGTGGCTGTTGGTGAGGGGTGAAGGACCAACATGGCCACCGACGGGGATGATGCAGGTGCATCTCTGGGCAAAGCAGGTGGAGGCTGGGACCATGGTGAAACGGCGGGCGTAGGTTGAGGGCATGGACGCCAATCGACCGGAGCTAGCGGGAGTGCCCTTGCAGAGTATGGTGGCTAGAGCTCGGAGAGGGGCGACATACGCAGAGCTCGGAGGCGGCACATCACAGGCGGAGCTCGTGGGCAGTGGCGAAGGTAGGGCCCGGTGGCCGGAATATGGAGAGGGGCGAAGGTGTTGGCACTGGATCTATCCGTTCTGGGGCGCACGGGGCCAGAGAAGTCGGTGACGTGCCGGCGCGGAATAGAGCCCCGCATCGCCCTTGTCTCTATGTATTTTCGTTCCTGGGAGAGGATAACTTGTGGTGGAGAATTTGGGTCAGGGGAGGAGTGGCATTCCCATTGTAATAACGAGGAGAACTTGGGCTGATCTTCTAGTTCGATAAATGGCAGTTCGGGAATCACCAAGAACCACCAGATACGCATCTTCGGCTTGTGAAAGTGCGTTACGTCGACTAGAGGGGGGTGAATAGGCAATTTTTATGAATTCTTCACTGAGGGATTTCGGGGTGAGGAAATTCCTAAGCGAAGAACTACTTGCAGCGGAATAAGTACTCAGGTATAAGCATAACAGAGCAACAGCATAGTCATCATGATGAAATGAAAGACAAACACAAAGTACAGAAAGCGTAAACATAGGATAAGCAGGATGAAGACAAACAGACTGAAGAATTAGGATTGAGGAAATTAGAGAAAGTCTTCAGTCAAAGTCTTCAAACAGTAATGATCAGGTACATCAACACATAACTGAGGAAATGAAAGGGTTGAGGAAATAGAACCAGTAGGCTTGGTGAAGACAATGATTTGGTCGACATGTTCAAACTGATGTGACAGTTGTACGTCTGGTTGGAGCGGCTGAGTATTTAAACTCGAGGACACATAGTCCCGGACACACAGTCCTCACCGTATTCTCCTTGAACTAAGATCACGCAAATCTCGCCCAACAGTAATGGTAAGTCTTCACAGGTGACTTCCAAACCTTCACAAACTCGGTCACTCGGCAATCCACAATTCCTCTTGGATGCTCAGACCATGACGCCTAACCGTCTGGAGGATACACAGTCCTCAAAGGTAACAAGCGTCGGTTCCACGCAGGAACAATCTCTTCAGTGATGCTCAATCACTTTGATTTTTAGGGTGTTTGGGTTTGGGATTTGGGTATTTCCTCACTTGATGTTTTTCGCTCAAAGTCCTCGGAGGATGGGATGCTCTCAAATGACAAGTGTCAGTTTCTCTCGGAGCAGCCAACCAGCTAGTGGTTGTAGGGGGCAGCTATTTATACCCTAGGGAGCATCCCAACATGATAAGACATAAATGCCCTTGCCTAATATGACCATTAGGTGGTAGGATATTTTTGGAACAGCTGGCGTGCGGCTCAGCAACGGTCGGATATCTGAGGTTTGAATTCCTCAGGGCTATCATGTTCCTCACTGTGTAGGCAATCCGCACTGGCGAATTCCTAACTCCTCAGTCAGAACAAATTCCTCAGATACCAGAAGATCTTCGTCTCTGTCATTGAAGAAATCGACTGAACTGATATGAGATTTCCAATGGCTTCACTCGAAGGATTGGGTAGGTGTAGGATTTTGAGATGACAATCACATGGAAATCAGTTTCCTTAGTATTACCTCGACCCCCTTTAACGGTACGGTGTTTTCTATTGACTCAAGAAGAAGAAAACAAAACTATGAAAACAAAAATCTTCGCGCTTCATAATCCTCGCATGAATATCCAAGTCTTCAAGGTCACACCAATTTCTTCATTTTCAAAGTCTTCAGGAGAACCAAAGTCTTCAGCCGAAGACATTCATTTTTAGGGGTCGACTTTCACTGTAAATATCAAACTCCTCATCAACTTATAGCGCATGTGTACACTCACAAACATAGTCCCTTAACCTATAAGTCTTCAATACACCAAAATCACTAAGGGGCACTAGATGCACTTACAATCTCCCTCTTTTTGGTGATTGATGACAATATAGGTTAAGTTTTCAACGGGGATAAACATATGAATTGAAAGTACTCAATATTGAGGAATTTGATTGCAAGATATAGAAGAACCTGAAGATGTGCATAGTGAGGACTTTGCTTTTGAAGCAATGCACACTTGAAGAGTAGAATCATGGAGATCTTCCCCTATATCTTGTAATTCATACACGCATTTAACATATGAATTAAAGAATTTGAAATGCATGATGAAATATGGTGACTGATGTAATTCATCATGCGTGCATAACATTAAAGAGGAAATACCATGCATAAAAACACAGCAAAAGTATCAGGTCACCATCGGACTTAAGTTTACAACTCATTTAACAAAAGCTTCAGAAGAGCGAGAGTTGCAACTTAACAAACAAAACACCCATATATATACCCGCTTGAAGACTAACTCAAATTTCTCCCCCTTTGTCACCAAATGACCAAAAGGGACGAAAAGTGAGGACTAATGCCCCTGAAGAATTTCTTCACGAAGTCGATGGAGGAGCGCCAGCGTTGTCAGGGTCGGTTGTGGTAGTAGGGCCTGCCGCAATGTCATCCAGATCTTCATTTTCATCAGTATCACGGGATGAGGAATATGAACTGGGCACTAGGGGAGGAACTTGAACTTTCTTGAATTTCTTTGGTGGAGGTTTAGACCAGCCGAAGTCCTGTTGGAAACCCATTTGCTTCAAATCTTCATCACCATAGAGATGAGTGAGAGCAGCCCAGGTGCGGTCGAATACTTCATTGAGGTAATAGTGGTTTTTCTTCACTGAATTGTAAGTGGCAGTCATGTTGTGAAGAATAGTGCCAAACTGACGCTTTACCCGCTTGTGATTGTGATCCACCTTTTGATGAAGACTGAGGAGAAGCTCACGATCAGTCATCACCCTTGGAGCTGTAGCCCGAGGACTTTGCTTTGAAGCATTGGCAGCAGAATCATGAGCGGCAGAGTCATCATTGGTGGAATAAGAAGCAGCTTTGCGAAACTGTCCATCCAATGGATGATTGCCTTCATCAATGATAGCAGTGGCCTTGCCCTTCTCATCAGCTGAGAAAAATGTCCATTTGAGGACTTCAATTGGGGGCAAGTAGCTGCCATGGTTGAGTGTATCAGCTTTGTAGTTGAGTGAAGACCTTTATTTGAGGAATCTCATAATCCAGGGCGCATAAGGCTTCAACTCAAACGGTGACATTGCAACATTCGCCAAAGTCCTCATGAAGAAATCATGATAATTCATAGGAATACCGTGCATGATGTTGAAAAGCAGATTCTTCATGATGCCAACGATTTCTTCATCATTCGAATCATGGCCTTTGATACGACTCAATGTCTTCGTCAGAATGCGATAGACTGTTCTTGGCACATACTGCAATTCCTTCACAAGGAATTTTCTCCCTAAGGCTTGACCAGGCTTCAATGGCTTCATTAGCACGTGCATATAATGATCAAATAACTTGGTTTCAAAATAGATGAGACGTGCAAGAGGAACAGCATCAATGGGATTGTCAAGAGAACTTGTCAAAATCTTCGCCTTCTTGGGGGACGGAGATTCTGAAGCAGTTGATGCTTTCCTCTTCTTCAGTGCAGCTCACTCCGCAGCTTTGGTTTTCTTCACTTCCAGAGCAGAAGGAAGAACTGGGCATGGTAGAGGTGCAGGCGGAGCAGAGGGGATAGGATCAATTTCTTCAGGCTCAACTGATGTAGTTGGCCTGTCTTGAGCAATTTATTCAGGCGCAGCGACAAAGTCTTCAGCTGGCCTGGTAGATTCTTCAGGCGCAACACTAGTGGTTGCCCTCGCAGTTTCTTCGGTGACTGGAATTTCTTCAGCAGTCCTGGTACTAGCAGTTTCATCAGCAGCTTGATTTTCATCAGTGGTGCTGGCATTTTCTTCAGTTGGCTGGGCAGAAGCTTCAGCTTGAGACACTTCTTTAGGTCAAGTGAATTTCTTCCACAGCTTGACGAACCTGACTTTGGCTCCCAGCCAATCTGCTTTGTAGGAATCAAATTCATTGATGAGCTTTTTGATATCAGCTTGCAGTGCAATGAGCTACTCAGGCGAAAGACGGAGGACATTGTCCTTTAGGTAGCGCTGCTTCTTGTATTGTGCTTTCTTCACAGTCTTTACTTGGTCATACTTCCATTTTTCTTCGGCAATGAACGCAGCCAACATGTGACTTTGTTCAGGAGTGAGGCCCAGATCTGGTAGAGGAGTGTTTGTATCCTTGTGCCAGACGTTGATGAAATCCAGGATCTTCTTCGGATCCAGTAGAAGGGGCACAACACTTCCTTTGGCTCTAGCGACCCATTGTTGTTTGTTCCTGATGATTTCAGCTAATTCCTCATCATTAGCTTCATCATCATCAAATGGAATTTGAAAGACCACCTGCTTCTTGTGAGGACTTGGTCTTGTGCCTCATCCAGCAGTGGCCTTGGTCTTCAGCGAAGATGGGCCAACAGAAGAACTTGCAGAAGCTCCTGAGGCAATAGATATGCATGTGGTCCTTTGGCAAGTGGCGAGATGCATAGGTGCCGAGGACTTTGGCGGAGGAGCTGTGGACTTTGAAGTCCGAGGAAGTTGAGCAGCTTGAGGAACTGGGGCAGCTTGAAGAATTTGCCTCGGTGGCACTGAGGAAATTGGCCGCGAGGGCATTGAAGAAGAACTTGGCCGTGAGGGCATTGCTGAGGAAGGTGGTTTCTTGGCTGGCTTCTTTGGCATAGCCTTCTTGCTTGAAGAAGCCTCAGCAGCGGCAGCGGCAGCAGCAGAATCCTCATTAAATTTCTTTACTGCTTCTCTTGCCTGCCTTGCCAACTTTGCCTGCTTCCTGGCCCATTCATTTGCATAATCCTCACCATGTTTAAGGCTTATTAGATCTGCTAATTGGCCAGGTGCCAGAGGAGGTCTTGAGCATGGAGGGTTAAGAGCGAATTTCTTCATGTATTTGGGAGTGACATATCTATACTCCCTCCACTCTCTTGCCCATCTTCTTTCAATCCTCTAAATGCGCACTTTGCGCTCATTCTTCGTTTCCTTGCCATGAGTTGCCTCATCAGGCGTGCAGTACCCTGCATAGATGTCCGCAGGAATCTCAAAAGCAGTATTAAGTTCAAGCTTCTTTCCTCCTTTCTGAGGCCTTTTACCATCTGCCATTTTCTTCAGCTGAGGAATTTGCACAATTGAGTTCTCTAAAGAAGTATGCAGCTTTTCTTCGAGGAACGCCTTGATGAAGAACACAACGAACAAGAGGTGTAGATTTATAAGTTCGTCGGCTCGGATCTTCCATGCCCTAACTTGGCGAAGGAAGACGTCTACGGCGGCGGCAGAGGGAAGATTTCCGCGGCTGGCGCGAGTACGACGGCAATGAGGTCGAGGCAGTGAAGCTCTTCCTCACCGGTGATGATGGAAGTAGTGGTGGCGCTAGGGTTTGAGAAGCTCGAGCGAGGGAGAGAGTTCGAGCGGAGTAAAAAGTGAAGTGAGGAGGGAGAGGGGGTATTTATAGCCACTGTGAAAAATTGTTCGCAACGAAGAATTTGGACGAACGTGCCCCTGACCATTCTCATTCGCACGACATGTGTCACCCACGTACTGAGAAGTGGAGATCGTGTGAGATCCTGGGTGAATAGATAAGTATACCGTGGAATGCATAACGGTTTGAGCGGCAAAAGCCGAAAATTCAGATTTAGAATTTTTAATATTTCGTTCGCAATTTCTTCAGCTGACAAGGACACAGTAAAGAATTTGAACAAGTTTCAAATAGAACGCACATGAAGAATTTGTGAACAAACTGGATTGAGTTTAGCATAGAGGGGGAAGGGTCCGATCACATTCACTTAGCAGAAAAGTCAACTTGAAAAATTAGCACATGAAGAATTTGTGAACAAACTGGGTTGAGTTTAGCATAGAGATGCAAAGTTGTAGGGCTATCATGTTCCTCACTTCAGCAACGGTCGGATATCTGAGGTTTGAATTCCTGAGGGCTATCATGTTCCTCACTGTGTAGGCAATCCGCACTGGCAAATTCCTAACTCCTCAGTCAGAACAAATTCCTCAGAGACCAGAAGATCTTCGTCTATGTCACTGAAGAAATCGACTGAACTGATATGAGATTTCCAATTGCTTCACTTGAAGGATTGGGTAGGTGTAGGATTTTGATATGAGCATCACATGGAAATCAGTTTCCTTAGTATTACCTCGACCCCCTTTAACAGTACGGTGTTTCCTATTGACTCAAGAAGAAGAAAACAAAACTATGAAAACAAAAGTCTTCGCGCTTCATGATCCTTGCATGAATATCCAAGTTTTAAAGGTCACACTAATTTCTTCACTTTCAAAGTCTTCAGGAGACCAAAGTCTTTAGCTGAAGACATTCATTTTTAGGGGTCGACTTTCATCGTAAATATCAAACTCCTCATTGACTTATAGCGCATGTGTACACTCACAAACATATTAGTCTCTTAATCTATAAGTCTTCAATACACCAAAATCACTAAGGGGCACTAGATGCACTTACAGCTTGGACGTGGGTGGTAGTTCATTACTTAGAAGCGATTCTAGGAATCTGGGATGAGAATCTATGTGTTTGTTCTAGATTCAGATTTAGAAGGTCTAGAATCCGAGAATCAGTAGCTGCAGCTCAAACAAAGGCCACCTTAGGATGGAATGATTCAATCATACGAATCAAATGTTCAAAATAACAATTATTTCATAAAGATTGTAATCTTCTAGAATTCTTATAAAATCATATGAACCGAAGAGGCGGTAAGTATTGTTTCGGTAGCTGATGTTAATTATTGTGTCCTTATTGTGTAACTCTTTTGTGTAGTGTTTTGTTGGTTCTTTGGCGCCTAAAAAAGTGCTAGTGTTGTGTATTTTGCTGATTCTAAGTCACCTAATAATTTGCTAGTTCTCAGCTGCAATGAGAGTTCTCAAGACATCAAGATTCATGTAATTCATATTTTCTAACCTTTGGGGAAAAACACACTTTTTTGGCACCACATGAACAAACTATTACATTGTTGTTGTTTTTTTCACTACATGGACAAACTATTACAGCGTGGTGATCTTTTCTTTAGATATACAATAATTTTGGAAAGATGGTTGATAGTTGGTTTTTTAGGGGCTGAGAATTAGTTTATCCTTGTACCTAAATGAACTATTTTTATAACATGATGGACTTTTCTTAAAAAGATTACATTTTCTTTTTTGCAAAATTGATAGGGAATTAACTAACACACGGTCAATCTAGAGATGGGGGCTCCTATTGGTTTTTAGGCAACCGTGAAATTGGTGATACTTATTTTTGCTTAGCCTAGTATTTCTGCCTTGATGGCAAAGTTGTGCTTAAGCATATATAAGTCCAAATAAATAATATAATTTCAACTCACCTCCATGGTCAAATAATGTAAATTCACTCACCTACATGAAAAAGTAATGTGCATAAACAATATTACTCAAACTCACCTCCATGATCAAATGGAATAAGATATTCTTTTTTTAACACGGTACAGACACAAACGCGCATATAAACGCGCATACACTCATCCCTACGAACGCACACACGCACACTCTATCCCTATGAGCAACTCCGAGAGACCGAGCCGGCATATCATCTTAAGATTTTATGAAGTCACCATAGGCGCCTCGTAGTCGACAGGAACGTCTCCTCCCACTGAAAGCGTATCGCCGGAAATCCTGAAATAAATCCAGAATAAATGCAAGCACCATGACTTGAACCCTTGTGGGTTGGTGATACCACTGTCCACCTAACCATCTCAACCATAGGTTTGTTCGCAAATGGAATAAGATATTCAACAGAGGGAAATAGCCTTACAAACATGAGTAAACGTTTCGTTGATAAACATTTACTTTAGGATTTTCTCTGGCATACGAAGACACAATGACAAGGCACATGGATTGTGTGTCGTGATTTCAACGAGGTTCTTTCCCAGGACAAGCATTGTGGCCCTCGGGGTCGATCTGAAGCGCAAATCAATTCATTTCGGGAATGTCTCGTGGATTATGGGTGTTTGGATCTTGGTTTCTTAGGGGCCACATACACTTGGTATAATTCGGCAGGATCCAGAATGCTATGTCAAGGTGCATCTCGACAGGGTTGTTGCTAATAGCGCCTTTATTAACATGCATGTGTTTTGGTGTTGTTGAGTATGTGATCACCACGTCCTTTGACCATTATGTTATTCTTCCAGATTTCCAATCGGACTGTTTGGGGAAATTTTGTTTTTGCCACTCTAGATTTTGCCAATTTTTCTTATGCCACTCTAGATTTGGACATTCACTTTTGCCACTCTTAGATTTTGATAATTATCACAAGTGCCATTTTGTGGCAAAAGCAAAATAATTTTATTTTATTTTTTCCACTCTTAGCACTTGACAATTATCACAATTGCCAATCTGAAAATTTTGCTTTTGCCACGAGAATGACAATTGTGCTAATTGTCAAAAAGTAAGAGTGGCAAAAGTGAAATGTCAAAATTTAGAGTGGCATAAGGAAAATTGGCAAAATCTAGAGTGACAAAAACAAAATTTTCCCGCTTTTAGCAACTCGAGTCAGGCTGCTGAAAGGGGTTAACGGCCAGTGCAGCGGGGCTTTAAATATTAGGTTATGTGGCTCTGGTCTGCTGTAGAAGGGGCGCCTCCAACAAGGCTGGGCATATGGCAAAGAGGGTGAAATCTCCTTGCAAGCTACCTAGCATAATTTGCATCGGGTTGCTGGTGCTTTAAAGGTCCAAAGTCGGGATTCTTTTGGATTGGTTCACCGACAAATTTCCAAACTTGAGCATATCAGTTGTTCATGGTCAGATGCTTCGCTTGCTGATGGGGCATTGAATCTCAATTGTGTGAGCTCATCCAGAAGAAATTATGGCGTGTCATCGGTCTAGGGTGGATTGGCTCCATGAAGGGGAACAACTTCTTCCATGCCCGTGCAACATCACCTAAATGTGCCAATAGGATTCCTTCATTGATTCACGATAATGGCTCTGTTTGAGACACTCAAGGTGAGATCAAAGGTCTCGTGCATAATTTTTATGAGCATCAAATTCACTTCTAAACCTTGTGATGCTACTGATGTTGTCCTTGATGTTATTCCTCACAAGATTTATGATTAGATGAATGATGATATTTGATACACCAATGAGGAGATAAAGGGTGCATTTTTCAGATGGTGGAGTTCTTCTGAAAGAGGGAGAACGAGCACAAGAAGGCGGAGCTGAAGAAAGAGGACAAAGCTGACCCCTCTAGTGTAATCAACCTCGACTCCGACCATGACGTTCAGCCCATTGACGAGAGTGACGAGTCCGATGACATTTACTAGTACAACCTTTAGTTTAAGTTTACATGTGTGTAATTTAAGTTTGAATGTATGTACTCGAACATGTTTGGAAGTTTGGATCGAAGTATGGAATATGATCGAAGTAGTTTGAATGTTTTTATTTAAGTTTTTGTTGTTTTGGGTGCCCTATTTTAAGGCAACTATTGGAGAAACTAGTTTTTTCGTGTCTTAAAAACACATTTTTGTGCCCTAAATTTTACTCCAAAGATTTCTGGTGCCCTAGATGGAGCTATTGGAGAAGTCGCTCGCGTCGCTCCCTGGGGGGCGGCTCGGGCGACCTAGTCGCCGCCGCCCCCGCTCCCCTTTCCTCCCTCGCTCCGCCCGCCACCGCCGGAGGAGGCCGACGGGCAAAGTCCACTCGGCGGACGGCGGTGGCGGGGCACCCTCGTCGCGCGCCGCAAGTCTTCGGCCCTGGACGAAGGCCTGCATCCGGCGGCGGCTGCGTCTGGCCAGGCGCGGGCAAGCCGGGGCGGCGGCCCCGGGATCGGCGGCGGCGCTGGTTCCTCCTCTCCCTCGTCGGGAGAGTGGGGGGCGGCGCTAAGGCTGGCCATCTTCGATCTGGTGCGGCGCATCTGGTGGCGTGCGGCGTGCCTGTGGGTTCGGCCGTGAGGACGGCGAGCCGTAGGCGTGCCAGATCTGGAGGTATTGCCCCTCTCCCTTCCATGCATCCCTTCCCAGTCCCCGGGTCGGTTTGGATCCTGCCGGATCCACCTCCGGTGTGTTCTGGTGGAGCAGATCGGTGTCCGGGGGAAACCTTGGCTACCTTAGGCTGACCGGCAGCGGCGACGCCGATTTTTGGCGCCGCTTTCCTCCTTGGGGGCGTTGCTGAGGGCACCATCTCTCCTCTCCAACCCATGTCCGGGTGAAAGCCCAAGATCCGATGCGGATCGGGCGTCGGCGGCGCCCTAGGCACCGTAACCTTCCTGGAGGCGACGCCAAGGACATTGGGATCGGATGGAAGGGTCTGCAGGTGAGGGGTGGGGGTGTGCTGCCTCCCTTCGGTGGAGCGGTGTTTCGTTCTACATATTCTTGGCGGCGGCTCTTGGCGGCATGGAGCAGCGGAGGCTTGGCGTCAGATGTGTGGTGACGGACACGCGCAGGAGGTCGACGCTGTCTGGCGTCGTGGTGGCGTCGGCGGCAGCGAGACCGAGCAAGGCAGTTACAACAGTACAGCTCTGAAGATGGATATGTGGTAGGTGGTTGTGGCGGCCTCATACCCGGCGGGCGGCCTGGTTGAGGAGCACGCCGGGCTGGTGGGTGCCCATACCCGGCAGGCGTCCAGGTTGGGACCTCAGGTCTTAGATGTTAGGTTTGGCTGCGAGGTCTGTTTGGTATTAGGCCCAGACCATCAGCGCCCCTTCATCAGTTAGATAGGAGTAACGACAGAGGTTGCGAAGATGGTGGCTTTGGTCTTACTGTTGTACGACTTTGTAAGGTTTTGTGCTAATAATTAATAAAGTGGCCGTATGCATCGACCAGATGCAGAGGCCCGGGCTATTCCTCCGTTTTGAAAAAAAAAAGATGGAGCTATTGGGGATGATCTGACTACGTGAATTGATGGATGCGTGCGTATACAATCCGTCCTTGGCCCTACTTCTTATCCCGGGCCAAGTGGCCACCATGTTTTTATTTTGAGCCATGGGCTAACCGGATGATGTGTACCAAGGAGCCCCCCCTGATTTTAGGGGCCCGAGGCGACCCTGGCAGAGACCATGATGACTTTTGCGTTGTGGCACAATCCTTGCGGCGTTTGAGCCTGAATGTTGAAGCATTGGTCTCGAGACGTGTTGTTCAGTTGGCATGATTGTTTACGATCGGTTTTATCTACATGTGTAGAGGTTCAAACGAAAATACCTGTCATCAAAATGGATAAAAAGAGATGTATCTAGAACTAAAATACGTCTAGATACATCCTCTTTTATCCATTTTGATGACAAGTATTTTCAGACGGAGGGAGTACCAGCCTACAAATTCTCTGTGGTGAACTGAAAAATCAACATTCCACAAAACTCATATGCATCTGGAGCTGTCGTACATTCTGGTCCTCTTTACCTTCCTATTACAACCAAGCTAAATCTCACAACAACTGAACCTCTACACATGTAGATAAAATGGATCGTAGTCACTGTCAGTTGAAGCAGAGACAAGCACCCCACACAGTTCACCACTTCGCCGCGACAATTTCTTGACACGGTACCTTGGCTCTAGTTTCATTTGTCTAGCATGAAACTAACTGAACCACAATTTAGAATGTCTTTTTTCGAAAGTATGCTAATGACGTACCTTAGATTTATAGAAGACAGCAATACGTACAAAAAATTACAAAGGCTCGGACACCACAACTCGATGCTGCACGCCCTCTCCACTCGGAACCTAGCTAGGTGATTACTCTTGATACCTAGTCACTCCCGTCCCTCTGGCCTGAGCCCACAAATTCAGGTCCTGGAATATGAGATCCACTGTGGCCCCAAGATTGCATACCGGGTCTCGACCAAAGACTCTCGCGTTGCATTGCTTCCACAATATTCAACAGATGAGCATAACAAATGAGTCAAAACCCTTCCGGTAAGTCTTGGCAATCCGCTTGCGTCCTGTAGCCCACCAATCCTCTACCAGTCTTGGCAACCCGCTTGCGTCAAATCCACAATTTAGAATGTCTCAACCAAGAGTTACTACCAACATGCCAAAAGTAATTATGGCATCCAATGTTGGCCAGCATATGTGAATTGGGTGACAAAAGAGAAGCGTGGGGGCAGTAGATGTTAATTCAAGAACTTAAATCTGCCACGGAAGGAAAGATAATGCGGCTGGCTGGTGGATAAGGCGAGTGCTACGCGGCCGAAAGGTGAGTGAGTGCTATAGGGTGTGTGGTGCATGAGGCAGGAGAGCTCTTTTCCTCCTCCACACAGACTATCCCAGCAAGAACCACCATGGCCCTCAGGAGTGAATTGCAGAAAACCACCACATTTCAGCTTAGGTTTGCAGAAAACACTTTTATACGTTTTTGCTGCAGAAAACACTGATTTTTTTCCTAATCTTTTGCAGAAAGCACCAAACCTCCTGTTCGGCGGTGTAAGCACTATTATGACAGGTGGGACCTTGTCTCGTCGACGTGGCGTCACGGCCACGAGCTGACGCCATGTAACGGTGTGACGGTCGGTCATGCTTCGCTGATAGAAACCTGCTCGATCCAGCTCTCTCATCTGCCTCGTCCTGTCCTCTCATCACTCTTTTCTCCTCTCCTCACTTTGTTCTCCTCCCTCGACGCCGCCACACTGCCGACCGTTGTTCTGCTGCTCCCCCGTGGCCATGGTGTCGTGGAGCGACGAGACCAGAGAGGATTCAGTCATGAACATCTCCTCCTCCTGCGATGACATCATCAAGGTCAGTTTGCTAGAGCTAGGGTTATGGTTAGGGTTAGTGAATTGGGGATTTTGTGAATGAGCTCGATCTGACCCTAGGTTTCTCTTTGCTTGCTCCCGCAGCTTCCAGCTATGATGCACGATCCGAATTTCAATGGCACTGACGCAGATGTGAATGTTTCGTGCGAACATGGCGAGCCGGCCAAGCGCTTTATTGCATTTGAAGGGATGCACACCAGTAGGAGGTTTTCTTGGATGTGCTAAGAAGGTATGATCCTTTGTAAAGGAAGGTGTCCATTGCTTAATGTTTTGTTTATGTAGTTGTTAAGCTTTGTTTAGTTTGGTCTTTGTTTAGCTAGTTCGTACATGCCTTGTCATTAGATGGTACACATTGTTTATTGTGATTAGTGATTATTGCTTTGTTTATCAAGTTGTTAAGCTTGGTTAAGTGCTTAGTCTTTGTTTAACTTGTTTTATCAAGTGGGTGGATGGTAGTCATTGTTTATTATGGTCATTGCTTAATGACTTGTTTAATAGTGGTCATTGTTTATTTGTTTAATGTGTGATATGTTTGTTGCACATATTAGAGCCCTGAACCTGTTTGCTTATGGAGTATGGCACTTAAGAGTGGTCTTTATCCTACTCACTTAGATGTTTCTTTATTATTTTATTGTTTATTTTATAGGAAGGCATTAACTGGGGAGTAGTTCAATGGATTGATTTTGAATGGCCAGACTCAATGGAGAAGGCATTGGCCAAGTTATGGGATATGTATGAGGAGATTAAGTCAGCTAGGACCAATGACAATCAGGAGAGTTCCTTTGCAATTCACAACCTGACAGAAGAGAAGAAGAAACTACAGGAGAATTATGACAGTTTGTATGCTGATGTCAATGCTATCTTGGATGCCCAGCAGCAGAGGGGTCTGGAGTTGAACAATCAAAAGGAGCAGAAGGAATGTCTTGATGTGAAGATCGCAGAGCTAGAAACTGTAGTGGCCAACTTGAAGGCAGAGCCGTCAAACAAAGATGAGGAGAAGATGAAAGTATAGGAGGACTATGACAGTTTGTATGCTGATGCGAATGCTCTCTTGGATGCCCAGTAGTAGAAGGGTGTGGAGAGTTAAACAATCAGAAGGAGCAGAAGGAATATGTTGATGTGAAGATTGCTGAGCTAGAAACTGTTGTGGGCAACTTGAAGGCAGAGTTGTCAAAGAAAGAGGAGGAGAAGAAGAAGCTGCTGTAAAATTATGATACTCTAAAGAACCTGACAGGTGCTCAAGCCAATGTGATTAGGAACTTGAAGTTCAATCATTTGAAGGAGAAGGAAAGGCTAACATAAGAGAGGCTTAAATTGCAGCATCACATTTCTGAGCTTCAAAAGTCTGAGGACAAGATAAAGCTGAAGATTCAGGAGGTGAAGGCCATCTTAGATGAGTAGGGTCTCTTCTAGTATGATAATCATCTATCTGTATGTAGATGATAATCTTCTATGGAATACTTTAGTATGAATTTGTGAACCAACTACTTTAACTATGTATTTTGTGATCCATGGTGTTGGATCCAGCAGTGTTGTACTGTAGATGATAATCATCTACTTAGTACTTCAATTTGAATTTCTGAACCCAGTAATTTAAGTATGTATGTTGTGATCCATCGTGTTGGATCCAACTTTGATGAACCTTTATGAATGTGAACCAAGTACAATTTGGTTTATGTGCTTAGTACAATTTGGTTTTATATGGTGTAGATGATTATCTCAGTATTTTAGTTTGAATCAGTGAACCAAGTAATTTAACTTAGTATTTTGTTATCAATGGTACCTTGACCCTCATTTCATCTATTCATCGACAAAATGGCCCTAGGGTATATTCCCCTCATTTCACTGATTCATCGACAAAATGGGCCTAGGGTACCTTGACCCTCATTTCATCGATTCATCAACAAAATGGGCGTAGGGGTACCTTGACCCTCATTTCATC
>NC_041389.1:661434575-661452082 GCF_002162155.2 Triticum dicoccoides | reverse complement strand
AAATGGCCCTAGGGGTACCTTGACCCTCATTTCATCAGTTCATCGTCGAAATGGCCCTAGGGGTACCTTGACCCTCATTTCATCGATTCATCGAAAAAATAGCCCTAGGGGTATCTTGACCCTCATTTCATCGATTCATCGACAAAATGGCCCTAGGGGTATCTTGACCATCATTAGCAAGTGTATAATTATCATAACAACAAATTGAACATGATAACAGCAAGACCATCATATGGATCATCAAATTGAACATGATAACAACAATAACAAGTGTATAATTATCATAATAGCAAGACCATCATCAACAAGTGTATAATTATCATAAAGCAAACTGAACATGATAACAACAAGACCATCAAGTTAAACATGATAATAGGAAGAACAATATCATAGTGCATTATTCTCATAAGAGCAAGACCATAAAATAGCAGTTATTACAGTACCATAACATCTAACCAGCATAAATTGTTCCCAAAATAGATCATAGCAATTAACAGTTTTGCCTGATCACATCATCAACAAGTTTTGCCAAAGCACATTAGTTCCCTGAAGCATAAAAGTAATCCTTCAGCCTTGATGGTTTCTTCCTCTGTCTTGGTGCCAAGAAGCTGCTTGGCCTGCTTGTTGGAGTTGCTGAGTTGCTTGGCCTACTTGGCCTGCTTGCTGGAGCTGCTGAGTTACTTGGCCTGCTTGCTGGAGCTGCTGAACTGCTTGGCCTGCTTGCTGGAGCTGCTGAGCTGCTTGCCCCTGGTGGTGCGCTGCTTGCTTGAGCTGCAACAGATGCCCTCCTTGTTGGAGCTGCAACAGATGAAGCTGCAGCAGTAGATGTGGTACCCTCCTCTGTCCTGTTTGACTGCCTTTTACAATGGTAGCAAGTTAATACATTCAAGTGTTACAAAACATAAATAGATGGCACCAAGTATGGCAACAGAGAGTAACCTCATGCCTGTTCTTTCTCATTGCTAGACCTAACTTTAGGGTTTTGTGGCAAGATGTGTATCTGCGACCCACAAGATTGCAATTGATGCATGTAATTGATGCCATCCTAGATGTATCTTTAGGTGTTGGTGGCTCAAACTGGCTCCTTCTCCTTTTTGTTTGCTTCTTCCTTGGTTTATCCTTGAAAACTGGGGGTTCTATGTCTCTATTTTTGGTCTTAGGCCAGAGGTCAGGTCCAGGTACAGGAAATATGATGGGACTGTATGCTGCTAGATACATAGGCTTTTTGAAGAAGTCATGCACAAAATCTTCAGGCCTTAATTTGGCTTTGGTAATAGCAGAGACTGCATGATTGCATGACACTGCAGTCATATCCCATTTTCTGCACCCACATGTCATGTGCTGCAAGTTAACTGCATATGTATTCTCATTGCTTGTCACTTGGTAAATATTTGGCCCAGCCATCAATGCTTGACAGTTCCTAGAGTGTTTCTTTGCTTCTTCAAGTAACTCAGCATATGTTGGGCATATTTCCCACTTGGCTAACTCTGTCTTACTCCTATTTGTATTGAACCTGACCATCAACTTAGTCCTGATTCCATCTACCATGGTCTTTATTAGTTTACCCCTCACATCTAATATCATCTTGTTGAACACCTCACTAATATTGTTGACAACTAGGTTAGTTTTGCAATTGAAGTCCATGGCATATCTAGCCCAAGCATGTCTAGGAATTTTATTTAACCAAGCCCAGGCAGCCTTACACTCTACTTTAAGAGCATCCATTGCAGAAATATGGCCATGTTCAGTATAGGAGTAACTTGCCTTATCCATGTACTTCTTTAATTCTGACCCCCTAAAACCAGCAGTCTGGAAGTTTTGGTAGATGTGTCTAAGGCATAATCTTTGGGGGCAGTTGGGGAAAACTTGGCTCACAGCTTTCAGAAGACCCTATTTGGAGAAATGACCAAACTTACTAATAAACAATGAATATTAACTACTTCTAGCAATTACTATGAACTACTTATATCAACTAGTAATGAGCAATGAATATTAACTAATATTAAGCAAATGATATGAACTACTAGCAAGCAATTATTACTATGAGTGCTAATATCAATTGCTAATATGAGTAATAACAAAGATAATACCTTATGTCTATCACAGATTATGGTGTAAAAACCAAATCTCCCAGATTCTCCACCAATAGTTGCCTTCAGTTCTGTGAGAAACCACGTCCAACTCTTTATGTCTTCTTTGTCCACAACTCCAAGATATTATTATTACCATCCCTTCCTGTGGCAGCAAGGATTTGTGAGAAATCAGGGATAGATGTTATTATTCCCATCCCTTCCTGTGGCAACAAGGATTTGTTGGCCAGTAGAGAGCTTGATGAAACATCCATCCACACCTGCAATGGCACACAAGATATGTTATAAACAAAGTATGTACTACTAAGGGTGCACCACATTTATGTCATTTATGACACAGTTTAGTAGTCACCTATGAATGGTCTGCATCCATTCAGAAATCCTTCCTTACAAGCATTCAAACATATGAACAAACCATGGAACCTTGGATTGATGCTTGGATGGTCTTTTAGGAACTTAGTAGTGACAATGCGCCTACTACCTGGATTGGTGTCTAATACAACATGCAAGTAATCCCTGATCCTGGTGTATTGCCCCCTCTGATCTCCTTGCACCACCTTAATAGCATTGTTCTCAGCCCTGTAGGCCATATGAGTGCTTATCTCAACTCCATACTTGCTCTTCAGATTTTGCATTATTGTACTTATTGGTGTGTTCAGGTCTGTTCTTATTGCTTCTAAAACTTGATGTGTAACCCACTTTGTAGTCACCTTGGTGCTCTCTGCTACAGCTGGACATGTGTGCATGAAATTTGTTTTCCTAATGCAGAAAGTTTTCTCTTTTCCCACCATAGAATCTGCAATGAAGAAAGGGCAGTCTTCATGTGTGCACACAACTACAATTCTGTCATTGCAGTTCCTATGAAACTGATAGTTTCTGTTCTGTGCTATGTGGAAAGTGAGAAGTGCCCTTCTAAATTCGTACACATTATCAAAGCAAAGCTTCTTAGCAAATTGTAGCTCTGGGCTCTCTCTATCCTCATGATACCATACCCTTGGTTTGGGTTTTTAGCCCTAGTCTTACTGCCAAGCACAAATGCTATTCCTCCTCCTTCAAATCACCAGGATCTGGATTCTCACCAGATGATGGTACCCAAACATCCTCAAACTATTGCTCCAAACTAGCATGTGATCTTGTGGTTAGCCCCTTTCTTACTTTCAACTTCTTCCTCTTCTGCCCCTGTGGTAGCACCTCTTTTTCAAGTTCCTCATCATCTCCATGCTCCTCTTGCTCTGCATTTTCCACATGCACTTCCTCTTATATCTCATAAGGTTCATCTACATCAGTGTCACCTTCAAAGTGTAAGAGTGGGTCCTCTCTCTGCCTCCTTAGCTCAGCCATCCTAGCCATGAAATCATCATCTTCCTCCAAGTCAGAGTCATCTTCAGTTAGTAGCACAGGAAGTTTTCTTTTCACTGCATGCACGCTCTCAACATTCTTCTGATGCTGCTTAAATCTCTGAATTTTTGATCTCCTTCTAATCTCCATACTTCTTTGTAACTCCTGTTGCTCCATGTCAACATCATCTCCATTGCCTTGCTCAATAACAACATTTTCTTCATTGCCTTGCTCCATATCAACATTGTGGCTCTGCTGTGTGAAGAAAAACTGGATTGGTTCAGGCTCCTCAACTACTGCATCTCTTTTTGATACTTTGGATGGTGACTTGTACACCACCCCAACATCATTCACCTCATATACAATGCTCTCTCCAACATTGGCTATAGGAACTTGCTGATCACAAACATAACCTCTGTTTATATCTGCAGGTCTGTGCTCACTACCCCTAACTATTGTCAGGTTTACTATGTTCTGATCTTTATTCGCAATGTGATCCAGCATCTCATCCACCTTGTCATCATCACATATCTCCTCCAAACCAGCTACTCCCAACCCAACATCCCTCACATAATACATGTAGTCTTTACTTCCATATCATATTGTCTCTATGAGTGCTAACAGATTATAAAAAGTGATGTCTAAAACACACATAGTCCTTTCCAAGTTATCCCTATCATGAAAGTGCAGTCTAACTTCCCAAACATCATCAGACAAGCTACAAAAAGGAACAATGCTTGTACTTATTAATTAAACAATATAGTACTAACTACAAACAATAGAAGTGACCAATTTAAAATATACAGTGCATGCCAATTTAAATAAGAGGAAATTGTGACCCTAATGTCTACTAAATAAACTAGTAACCCAAATATCATCATTCCAATTTGAATACACTGAAAATATACAATGCATGCCAATTTAAATAAGAGCAAATTGTGACCCTATTTGTCTACTAAACAGAGCATGGGAATAGCACTGACTACTGAACTAAAACAGTATCACTATATTGTCTCCTAAACAGAGCATAGTAATATCACTACAATCTAATTTACAGGCCTGATGAACACTTAGTACTAGGCAAAAAAACCAATTTTGATTTACACACCTAACCCTAACTATGGAATAGACAGAAAATGAGGGGGGGGGGGATAGAGGAGATATCTTACTCCACACCGCCGAATGCAGATGCCTAGTGGTGGCTCCCTGTCGGAGTAGCCACCACAGCATGGGCGAGAGTGCCGGCGGCACGGTACTCCAGCGACGGGGATGGTGGTCTGCTCCGCGGGGCCTGACTAGGGTTAGAGCTCCCGCAGACCTCTTCTGGTGGCTTTGGATCTCCGCCGCCAAGCAACCCTCCTGTGCCATCGCTGCCTTCGCCATCCACTCCGTCGTCGGCGTCCGCGCTCGCCGTTGCCATGAATGAGACAGAGAGAGAGGAGCGTGTCATCGCGGGGATGGTGGGGAATTTTCCAGATGCGGGAGAAGTGCCGATTCGATCTGGTCACTTGACCTAGCAGAGGCGTCGGTGGGCAATGTAGCGCCGTTACACGACGTCATCTCGCAGTCGTTAGCCACATCAACGAGACAGGGTCCCACCTATCATAATAGTGCTTAAACTGCCCGAACAGGATGTTTGGTGCTTTCTGCAAAAGATTAGGAAAAAAAACAGTGTTTTCTGCAGCAAAAACGTAGAACAGTGCTTTCTGCAAACCTAGGCTGAAATGTGGTGGTTTTTTGCAATTCACTCATTTGTTAGTTAATTCTTGTATGCACTCTATTAATCCTAGTACTTTCCATTATTTTTTGATTGTATCCAGGAACTTCGTGCAATGCTGCTAATAATAAAAAAAGCTGGCATTCTCTCTAAAAGCACCCAAGTATCAGCCGGTTTGTGCAAATTTTTGGGTGCAACAGGTCAAAACAGAGGCATCAAAGGTGCAACGATTTTTTACGAGGCCATGCACATTAAGAGCAAAAGTAAATGATTAATATACGAGTAAGAGAGACATAGAGCAATAGTTTTTTTTAGAATCAAGAGCAGTAGTCCTTTTTTAGCAGCTCAAGAGCAATAGTGAATGAACATTTTCTTTTTAGGAATACAATAGTAAATGAACAGAAAACTAGGAAAAAGCTGCTACGGCTCTTAAGGCCCACACGCCTATCTCTCGTCATTCAGCCCATATAGGAGCAAAGTCAAGCCCAACGAGACGTAGTACCTCCCAGCCAGACTGCGCGCCTCCCTCCCTTCACGGCTTCACGCCTGCCGCTGCTGTTGCGCTTCGGTTTTTAGTCCCACCTCGCTCAGCGGAGAGCATCGAGCGGGGGAGCTGGCTATAAGAGGAGGGCGAGGTGCAGCGTTGTTCCATACTTACCTGGACGGGGTCGACGGGCGATCAATAAGGCCCGTGGCCTGGGTCAGTGGCCCACATTGCACTTGGTGGGTGCGCTGGCCCACCATCTCCCCAAGTGGGAGAGTGGACGTCATAATTTGTGGTAGAGGGGGTACGCGTTCGCGCGGCCCCTGCCAATTCTGTAAAATTAAATTTTGGTCCTTGGTCTGGCCTGCTTAGTGCAGCTGTTTTTACAACCCAGTCCTCGGTCAGGTACTGGGAGGCAGCCAACAGCAAATCTCATTTGTTTTACACCTTCGATCACACATGAACGAGAGAGGCAAAGGTGTTCTTTGAGCAAACAAAAAAAAGTAATGGTTTGAACTTCTGGTCCAAGTTTTCTTTTAGCAACATGAACGACCTAACATATAAATCTGGTGCTGTCAGGTTGTATATGTTGGTGTTCTTCAGCTTCTGCTTACAACCAAGTGAAATTTGGCAAGAAATTCACTTTTCACACGCAGAAACACCCAGATAAATTCGAGAACTTTTTTTTGCAACTGTAAATTCAAGAACTTAAATCTGCCACGGAAGGGAAGACAACACGGCTGGCTGGTGGATAAGGCGAGTGCTACGCGGCCGAAAGGTGAGGGGGAGTTATAGGGTGCGTGGTGCATGAGGCAGGAGAGCTCTTTTCCTCCTCCACACAGACCAACCCAGCAACAGCCACCATGGCCCTCAGGGTTGCTCCGTCGCCGCTCCTCGCCTCCGGCGGCGGTGCCACCGCCTTCACTACCCCGCTTACGCCCAAGAAGAGAGGCGCCGGCCTGCTCCTCCTAAGCAAGCGCTCCAGGATCTCCGCCCAGCTCGGTACCCACGATTCCTCCTCAATTTCTCTTATGTTGCATTTTGTTTGAGTCCGTATGCTACCCATGTATATGCAGGTGGTGGAGGTGGTGGTGATGGAGAGACCAAGCCTGACGGCAAGAAGTTCATCACCAGAGAACAGGAACCAGAGCAGTAAGGATGAGTTGATGTATGTGTGTGTGTGTGGCCAATTGCCAAATGGTGTGGATAAAATGGATGATGATGATGATGTAGGTACTGGCAGACTGCCGGGGAGAGGAAGGGGGAGAACCCCATGATGACGCCGCTGCCCTACATTGTCATCTTCGGCTTCTCCACCCCCTTCATCATCCTCGCCATCGCCTTCGCCAACGGATGGATCAAGGCGCCCCTCATCCGCTGAGCTCTCATCGGGCTCTCGTCCTTCCCCTTCCGGCGAGAGAGATGATGACTTGCTTCCCTTCTATAGAGATTACTGTAAAGCTGTATGTAATTCATTTCTTCGAAGATCTTTATATAGTGGAGTCACCAGCTGCTCTGCATTCATGACTGCACCTGGTCTTGCATATAGAGTGAAAAGCCCTGTATTTGTTAAGCTTGTGAACACTTTCCACAGTTCAAGATCGATCGATCGATCAAGAAACTGGGGGGAAAAAATATAGAATGGCATCGGTGCCAGCGATTAAAAATTTCAACCAAGGAGGCAAGAATCTACACATAAGCACATACAATACAACATGCCACCGCTACAGATTCATCTCACGTCAGACATACAACAAACAACTAAACCATAGAATACCATTGGCTATTTCTTCTCATAAACTTGCAGATAACAAAGACATGTTTTTCGGGCCTAGCCAATAGCCCGCAGCAGTATACAGTTAAAGCGTTTGCGCAAACGGACACATCATATGGCAGCCACCTAGCTAGCGCGGTTTCCTATCAAACTCTGACTCACGACAGTGTGGGTCAAGCCAGTCGCGACGGGAACTCTTCGCCATGCCCCTACTATCTGTTGTCACAGCCCCCATGAGCTCTCTTAGGCTTTCCACCTTGTTCTCCTGAGCATTGCCACTGGATTTCCTATCTGCTTCCTTCAGCTTGTTTCTGAAACTCTGCTTACGGCCAACTGTGTTAAGTTGCTGCTGCTTTGCTCCTGATGGTGGCGCCCCATGAGGTCCCAGGTATATCTTCTCCTCTTTAGCCTGTTCATTCAAATACGAATTTACATCTCAATGAACTAATTCAAACCACTGCGCTATCCAAGTAGTTGTTCAAGTTGCATGAACTGAAAGTCAAGTCTCATGATGGACATTGCGGCGAAAAGATCTGGAACTCGCCTGCTGAGGTTCAGGATCCCTTGCTTTGGGGACACTGTGTGTAGTAACAGCATCATCATCATCATCATCTTGAATAGTCACATCAGGAATAACAAATCCATCCGCATCTGTAATTGTAGCATCAACATTGTAAGAACTCAAATAAACCTCATGTGTTTTGAATGTACAACAGTTGGACATGTATTGTTGATTTTAATAGCAGAATAAATATGTGTAAAACAGCGTCTCTGCAGCAGTGCCACATTTCACCAAAAATTCTGTAGCATTCAAGTAATGAGCCACAACTACTATTCAATAAAAGTAAGTGATAAGATATATAGTGCAAGCAAGTCACTAGCATAACAGCCGGCGATAGAAGGGAGTTAGCAGCATATAAATCTCCTGATTATTATAATTAACGAACATCCTAAAGCATGCCAAACATTCATATCAACGGTTTCAGAAACAAAAAAAACATTCGTAAGTAAAAATACCCACAAAGGGATGGAACCTGGTTTAGGTATCTCTGTGAGCACATCCTGATTAGATAGCTATGATGGGCATGAACAACTTGTGATTATCACTAGAATATATTAATAACATTCCTATTTCCATTCAATGAGGATTGTCTGCATTGTGCATTGCCTACTGTCATAGAGGAAAGGGCTTGTATTTAAGCATGAATCATCATGAGAAACAAATCGCACCCTTCAGTTGGCATCACTCATATTATTATATTACCAGTTATGAAGGTGAATCAAGAGGGACCCCTCATAATGCACCAAGATATATCAAGACCGGTGGCTCAATGATAGTAAACTTGGCCCTGGGTTGGTACTTATGCGTGACAAATGCAGGCATATACTTTTTAAATTTATTATATACCAAAACATGAATGAAGTTTACACATTGTTTTCTTCAAACCAGCAGATACTTTTTACATCTTGTAACCTTAAGTAAGCAAAATATTGCCCAAAGCAATACGCTTTTCGATTCCACCTCAAATATCTCAAAATTGCTCCAGCACAGCTAGTTTCAACCAGTTTGTGCATATTTGTCCCGCAAAGATAGGCATACGTATAACTTCAACATACCAGGTCTGTTCAAACCGAGTATGATTATTTCCCAGGTAATGCATACTTTCTTGAATTAATACAACTGGTGTGACTCGTCAAAAAGGGCATGTTTGCTGCTCCCAGGAAATTGATATATGTCCCAGGAAAACTCCCCGGACCATGCGCAAGCGGGAGCTACGTGCACCGGGCTGCCCTTTTTTTTATACGTTGTTTTCTTCAAACTAGCAGATGTTTTAAAAGTCTACTATAACAAGCAGTAAGGAAAATATTGCCAAAGCAATAGTAGGCTTTTCCATTCCACCTCAAATTCCTCAAAACTATTCCCACACTACTAGTTTCCAACTAGTTTGTGGTATATTAATAGCATTCCTATTTCCATTCGATGAAGATTTTCTACATTTTTTTTCCGAACCTTGTGCGGATTGTCTACATTGCCTCCTGTCATAGAGGAAAGGCGTCATATTTAAGCATGAACCATCATGGGAAACAAATCGTACCCTTCAGTTGGCCCAACTCATGTTATTACATTATCAGAGAGAGTTGTGAAGGTGAATCAAGCATGACTCCTCATAACGCACCAAGATACCAAGACTGATGGCTCAATGCTAGTAAACTTGGTATTTGGTTGGCACTTACGTGTGACAAATGAAGGCATATATTTTACACGTTGTTTTCTTCAAACTAGCAGATGTTTTTACATTCTATGGCCTAAGCAGTAAGTGCCCAAGGCAATATGATTTCGATTCCACCTCAAATTTCTCAAAATTGTTCCAACACCGCTAGTTTCAACCAGCTTGCGAGTATTGTCCCATAAAGATAGGCGTATAGCTTCAACACACCAGGTCTGTTCAAACCTAGTATGATCATTTCCCAGGTAATGCATACTTTTCTTGAATTAATACAGCTGCTCAAAAAGGGCATGTTTGCTACAGTAATTGATCTATGTCCCAGGCAACTCCCCGATAATACGATGGGTACGAGCAAGAGAATAACAGTCAAAGAAAGCATCACGCATCTAGATCCAACTCCTCTTCAAGACAATCACGGCAGAAGAACATGAGTAGGATACGCTGGTCGCTGGGGGCTTTAGCAAGCTAGAAAAGCAGCAAGAAAGAAGGGCACCGAGCAGAGGCGGTGGTAGTTAGTTTACCCCACTCGTAGTCCGAGGCAGAGGCATCCAGGGGCAGCGGGATGCTTCCGCCGACGAAGGTTTGGTATTGGGTTGGTATTTATGTCCAGGGGCGGGAAAGCTTCCACTCGTCCGGTGGCTCAGTACTAGTAAACTTGGTACTGGGTTGTTATTTATGTGCGACAAATGCAGTCATAACTTTGTTCAGTCTATTTAATATCAAAACATGGATTAACTTCACACGCCGTTTTCTTCAAACTAGCAGGTGTTTTTACATTTCATAACCTATAAGCAGTAAGCAATTCCACCTCAAATATCTCAAAACTGTTCCAACACAACTAGTTTCAACCATTTTAGTTGATACTGTCGCATAAAGATAGCCATATAACTTCAACCCACCAGGTCTGCTCAAACCTAGTATGATTATTTCCCAGGTATAATGCATACTTTTATCGAATTAACACGACTGCTGTGACTCGTCAAGAAGGGCATGCTTGCTACAACAGTAACTGATCTATGTCCCAGGCAGCGATTCCCCGGTAATACACGGATGGGTACGAGCAAGAGCATATCAGTCAGCGAAAGCATCACGCATCTAGATCGAACTCCTCAACACAATCACGACAGAAGAACAAGAGTAGGATACAGTGGGGCACTTCAGCCAGCTAGAGGCGCAGTAAGAAACAAGGGCGCGGGGGAGAGGTGGGTGGTAGTTGGTTAGTTACCCCACTCGTCGTCGGAGGCGGAGGCGGAGGCGGAGGCGTCGAGGGGCGGCGGGGACACTTCCGGCGGCGAAGGGGCGGGGGCGGGGGCGGCCGCCATGGAAACCGGTGAGCGGCGAGGAGGATCCCCCTCCCCCTCCTCCAAGGATACCTACCTCTCGGTTTTGGAATTGGATTCCGATTCCGGTGCTCCTTGTCGCCCGTCTTGGGGATTAATAACGCGCACCGGCCCTAGCACTGGGCCAGCCCATTTTGCGGTGCCTTGCTGGCATCCGGTTTTCGTCTGGCTTTCGTGTTCTGCTCTTCCATTTTCCATTCTCTTTCTCTTTTCATTTTTCATTTTTTTTCCTGTTCTAGGGTTTCCTCTTTTGGAAAAAAAAACAAGAGAATGCTTTTTTCAAGTGCATGTGAACATAAATATCAAGTTGTTTGACGGCACAATCAGAATTGCATTTTAACATTTATATTCTAAAAAGCATAAGAATTTTAAACCATGAACATTTTCAAAAATATATATGAACATTTTCTTCAAAAAAGAGCATTATCCAAGCACGTAATTTTTTACAATACATGAGCATTTTTTAAACAAAGACGAATATTTTATCCAAATATATTGATTTTTTTAATGTTGTAATACATATATGAATAAATGAATAAATTTTTATGAATAAAAAATCTCAGTTGATTATTTTTATTATTTGAATATACTTCCTCCATTCCTAAATATAAGTCTTTCTAGAGATTTCACTATAAACTACATACAGATGTATATAGACGTAGTTTAGAGTGTAGATTCACTCATTTTGCTTCGTATGTAGTCTCTTATTAGAATCTCTAGAAGGACTTATATTTAGGAACAGAGGGAGTATGACAATTCATTTCCCCTTAGTACTTGAATTTTTAATAAATTTTTCTTTGCTACATAAAGAAATAAAAATAACATGATGATATTAGGCCAACCCATTTAGGGCATCCATATGCATTGTATGGTCAATTTCATGCATAATGCGAAGAGTAGGAGAAACCCGTCTCTCTCTTTTGAGGATCAATTCCCTTTTTTGGATTTTCAATATTTTTGGAAAAAATATCTGAACAAAAAATATCACAAATGCAAAGACAACCTATGACATTTGTTAGTGGGTTAGTCCTCAAAATAATTCATCATTTGATGAAAAATGGGGAAAATATACTTGGTTAAACTCTGAAATGAATAGATGTATATGAGATGTATTAGTACCCTAGGGTCCATATCCCAACATCGGTCCAAGTTTATGGCTCATAACTCTTGATTTAGTTTGGGTAGGTCATGCCCTTACTTTTTTTATTTGCTGCCAACAAATAGGTAGCCAAACAAAGTAGTAGCCAATTACCGATGCACTTTTTCGGCAAATAACAACCATGTGTGTTAATTAAGCTCGTAGAGTCATAGTCGGGTTGTTAGAGTCATAAAGTCCATAATTGTAGCAATAACCCCACGAAAAAGACAAAATAGAAAGCACTCCGTAGAAAAGACATGTACACCCTCTATTGTTGGTGGATGATCCACGTGATGGGCTTGAGCACATCAACTGCTCCACACTTCGCAATGACTCCCATGTCACAGTTGCATACCAAAGTTGAACAACAAGCGAAACATATGGCTGTCATCGACAAGATAAGGACACCGTTAAGGGCTTTCAACACGTCCTAACATCCCCACTTGGTCGCAGGCTCCACAACAACCGTAGCTGCAAGAGTGGAGCAAAGAAAACAAACCTGAGCCAACCAAGAAGCTCTGGCATCAAGGCAAGCTCTAAACCAGGGATTCACTCCCTCAACCAGGTTCAATGAGAGGGAAGCTATTATCATGTGTGTGTGAATGATGACAGAACATCACTTGAGGATTTTGGGAGGGGGAGGGACAAATACGAGGAAAGAAATACATGGTCAACACCCAAATCACCTTCCTCCGAATGAGGAGGAGGTAAACAAGAAGAGCCATTGAATGATTGCCAAAGGAATAAATGAAAGGAAGATGAAGGCCAACTTTGGAGACTAGACAAACCAACGGTAAGGGATTTAATAAGGAGAAAAACAAAGAGAAACATACGCATGCTATAGCTAGGGGTGCTACCACCCCGATCGCCTCACCAGATACAAACAAGAGTGACAAGGGATAATTTTTCTGGATCTCAGAGATGTAGACTGAAAGGACCTGGTTTAACCCCCGCCCCTCAAGAAAGGCGATCGCACGTATGCAGGCTTCTCCAATGAGAATCCACAAAAGGGTTGGTAGATTGAATCGAAGGACATAGACAAACATTAGGCGAAGACTGACAATGCGAACTTGCTAACTTGAGAAACTGCCATGAATGACGTAATCAAGGAACAAAAACCTAACTACGCAACTATGGGAGAAAGGGGCCGTCCTACTCATTGCTGGTGAAAGCTAAGATAGAGAGAGAGCGAGGTGATGAAATGGGTGGTCTGGAGGAGCTCCGAAGGTGGGCAGAATGAGGAGGGCATTAAAAAGGTCACTCCATCTTCTCATCAATGCACTGGAACTATTTTTTTTCTATCGTTGGAAGCCCACGATCTACACGCAGTGCACCACGAGCTATAGCGAGACCATGTGTATATGTAACAAATTTGCTGATGGTACATATCTTGTCACATATAAGTGGACACTCGGTATTGTTTGCCATGCATGTTAGTTGAACAACATAGTGATGCTCTGCGACTCGATTAGAAACCACACCTACCACGACATACTACATAATTATAAAACAATACGTATGTCACTTCGATTAATGTTGTGTTCCGTAGCAATCACCGCTTTCTGCTACTCTAACATTCTTGGTCAGCTCCGCCACCGGTAGCAATGCACGGGGCACTTTGCTAGTTCATGTAATGTAGTATAGACTTGAAACTAAGTTTTAGTGAGAATGATGGTTCTGAATCACAGCACATGGAAAAATGGGCACTTATGTCCTATCTAGTGTGGCATGAAAGAATTGTCATCGATTGATGTTGAAACGTCATCAACAATGTAACCTATGGTTGTCACCGGAAAGAGGGGGAACCGTTAAGGGATTTCAACACACCCTAACATCCACACTTGATCACAGGCTCCACAACAACCATAGCTGAAGAGTGAAGCTGGTAAAACACACGGGAGCCAAGCAAGAAGCTCCGACATCTTGGCAAGCTCTCAATCTGGGGGTTACTCCCTCAACTAGGTTCAATGAGAAGGAGGCTATTCCCATGTGTTTGAAGGATGAGAAAACACCACTTGAGAAATTTGGGATGGGGAAGGCCAAATATGAGGAAAGAAATACATGCTCAACACCTAAATCACCTTCATCCGAATGAGGAGGAAGTAGACAATAAGAACCATCGAAGGATTGCCAAAGGAATAAATAAAGGAAGAGGAAGATCAACTTTGGAAACCAGAGAAACCAATGGTAGGTGATTTAGTTTAGGAGTAACCTAAAGAGAAACGTATGAACGTTATAGACTAAGGGTGCTACCATCACGACCGCCTCACCAAAGACAAACAAGAGCGACAGGGATAAAAGAACTGGATCTCAAAGATCTATACTCGAGGGACCTGCGTTACCCCCCGCATCCTTCAAGAAAGGCAATCACACATACGTAGGCTATTCCAACGAGAATCTACCAAAGGGTTGGCATATTGAATTGAAGGACAAAGACCAACATTAGGCGAAGGCCGCCGATGAGAACTTCCTAACTTGAGAAACTGCCATAAATGGCATAATCAAGGAACAGAAAACCTGACTACATAACTAGGGGAGCAAGGGCTCATAGAGAGGGAGGGGTGAAGGGGGGGGGGGTGGAGGTGGAAGAATGAGGAGGGCGTTAAAAAGGTCCCTCAATCTTCCCATAAATGCATGTGGAACTATTTTTTTCTATCATTGGAAGCCCACGATCTACACGCACTGCGTCATCAACTATAGTGACACCATGTGTATACGCAACCGATTTGGTGATGGTACATATATTGTCACATGTAACTGGACACTCAGTATTGTTTTTGTAGGTAAAGCAGAGCTTTATAAATCAACGGTGCCCAGTCAGATTGCCTAAGACACATTTAGCCACTTCGGGCGGTACAATAGGGTTCCAGCTAATACTATATTTTGGCAAACATAAACAACCAATACATGCAAGCTCATGAGTTTACAGAATTTGCACCTCTACGACATACATTGACACTAAGCTTGTAGAACCAAAGTTTGAGTTGATACTTAGTGTCTTCGATGACTGTTGCGAGAGGTGAGGAAGCCACCTTCCAAAGATGGAGCACATTAGCTAAGAGTAGGGAATCCGTCTTGAAGATCACCTTAAGCCCCAAGATGTGCTACAATTTGTACCGCTACAGACATAGCCAACAATTCAGCGCCAAATGCATCATGCACTTGTTCACAACGCCATCCCTGGCCATGCTATCTCTGACGACCATAGCCAACAACCATAGTTATTTCTAGGTGTATAGGCCTCGTCGAGATTGGCCTTGAGCATACTGTCACCAGATGGTTTCCACTTCACTGCATTGTCACCCCTTCTCCTTGGAATGAACTATTGCATATATTCCATGGAATCAGCACGTACTCGTCCGATCATTTCATTCACTGGGACCGACATCTCACCTTCGCGAACTATGTTTATGTTATTCCACCAGTTCCACCAAAGGGTGACTATTTGGATGCTAGTATTTTCACTTAGCCCCCATAAAGAGTCCATCATTGCATGCACACCTGAGAAACTTCCAAGTTGCTCCCTCACTTTTGCCAACTCCAGACCGTGCCATAGATCCTTCACAACCTTACACTTTATGACAAGGGCCCTCCATCCTCCACAGCTTGAACGCCAGCACAGAAACCAATGTTAGCGGATTTAATTTAGGGGCAAGGGGAAGAGAAACATATGCACACTATCGGCTAAGGGTGGCTTCACCACGGCCGCCTCACCAAAGACAAACGAGAGTGACAAGGGATAAAAGATTATCTTGAACGGGGCCTTTGCTAGTCCCTCTAATGTAGTATAGACTTTTAACTAAGTTGTAGTGAAAATGATTATCTTGAATCACAACACGTGGAAAAATGGGCACTTCTATTCTATCTAGTGTAAACAACAAGGTTGTTTGGCTAGTGTGGCAAGAAAGAACCGTCATCGATTATTGCTGAAACATCATCAACAAGTGAAAACCTATGGTTGTTGTCGGCAATATGGGGACATCGTTGAGGGCTTTCAACACACCCTAACATCCACACTTGGCCGCTGGCTCCACAACAACTGTAGCTGCAAGAGTGAAATCGAGAAAACACACCGAAACCATCCAACAAGCTCCGACATCCAGTCAAGCCCTAAACTAGGGGGTCACTCCCTCAACTATGTTCAAGAAGAATGACATTATTCTCATGCGCATGTGAAGGATGAGTGTGACGCCCGGATAATTAGGCTACAGTAAACCCCGTTAATGATGCCCCGTCACCTCTGTCACAGTAGATGATCTTGGGTTAGTTCAAAAACCGATCCAAATTCAAATTTGAAAATCAAGTTAAACATCAAAAGTTTTCAAACGTTAAAACTAAAATGTTTGGTTTGCGGAAAATAATCCATAAATTATTTTGGTGAAGTAACCACACTTTTACAAAATGTTTAAATATTTTGAAATAAATAAAACAGTAGCGGAAACAGATAATTAAATGCCCTTTTCAATTAATAAAATATTAAGCTAATTTATTTAATTGCACGAACTAATGGGGCAGTGACATACTTGTGAAACTAAATTAGGAACTAGTTTTATATATTATCTAAACTATAACAATGTGAAACTAAAATAATACAGAAAAGAATAAATAAAAATAAAACAAAATAAAACAACAAGAGAAGAACACTCCCTGGGCCGTTTGGCCCACATGGCCACTAGCAGGCCGGCCCACCCTCTACCCTCGGCCTACATACCCCGGTCCAACCACCCCGCAAACCCTAACCCCCCCACTCGCCCCACTCCCTCCCCCGATTCCCCTGGATCAGGATCGAACCCTCTCCCCTCGTCTCCCTCCCAGCGCCGCCTTCCCCACCGCACCCACGCGACGCCCACTAGGGGGGGGGGCTCACCCCCCGCGTGACCTGCACGACCGTCGGCCCCGTCCCGAGTGGATCTAGATCGGGGGCAACTGACGCCCCCGACCCGTCGTGCGCCGTCACCGCCACCACCTCCGACACCGCTGGACCGCCGCCGGAGCCCCCCTCACCGTCTTCGCCGGATCGGCCGCCGCCCCGTCGCCCTCGATTCCTCCCCGCTGGACTGCCTCCTCCCGGACTCGCATCACTGAGCCTCGTCGCCTCTTCCCTCCTCGCACGTGAGCGGCTCCCCTCTCCTCTTCCCCCCTCTACTCCCGTTGTCGGATCTAGCCGCGCCCGCGCTCGGGGTGAGCGCGCGCTCCCCGCGCCCCGAGCATCGCTCACATTTGTTGTTCGGCTCCACACACTTGCTTGCGTTTGCCACTGACGTCCCGTGCACGCGCCCACCTCCCCTGCTCTTGCGCACGTCGCCCGGGGCCGTGCCCCGCGCGCCTGCCTCTGGCTGCCACAGCCACCGTGCCTCGCCCGTCCGCCTACGCCGCGTTGTCGCTCGCCGGCACACGC
>NC_041389.1:661423103-661432893 GCF_002162155.2 Triticum dicoccoides | reverse complement strand
CTAGGCTAGGTCTGCTTTCGGCCGCCCTCGCAACGTGCAGGTGTGCTATGGGCGATGGGCCCAGACCCCTGTGCGCTTAGGTTTAGACCGGCGTGCTGGCCTCTCTGTTTTGCCTAGGTGGGGCTGCGACGTGTTGATCTTCCGAGGCCGGGCATGACCCAGGAAAGTGTGTCCGGCCAAATGGGATCGAGCGTGTTGGGTTATGTGGTGCACCCCTGCAGGGAAGTTAATCTATTCGAATAGCCGTGATCTTCGGTAACAGGACGACTTGGAGTTGTACCTTGACCTTATGACAACTAGAACCGGATACTTAATAAAACACACCCTTCCAAGTTCCACAGACAACCCGGTGATCACTTTTCTACAGGGCGACGAGGAGAGGATCGCCGGGTAGGATTATGCTATGCGATGCGACTGGAGATGCGCTTGGAGATGCTACCTGGATATGCTACTTAGAGATGCTACTTGGAGGACTTCAATCTACTCTCTTCTACATGCTGCAAGACAGAGGCTGCCAGAAGCGTAGTCTTCGACAGGATTAGCTATCCCCTCTTATTCTGGCATTCTGCAGTTCAGTCCACTGATATGGCCTCCTTACACATATACCCATGCATATGTAGTGTAGTTCCTTGCTTGCGAGTACTTTGGATGAGTACTCACGGTTGCTTTTCTCCCTCTTTTCCCCCTTCCCTTCTACCTGGTTGTCGCAACCAGATGCTGGAGCCCTGGAGCCAGACGCCACCATCGACGACGACCCCCTACTACACCGGAGGTGCCTACTACTACGTGCAGCCCGCTGACGACGACCAGGAGTAGTTAGGAGGATCCCAGGCAGGAGGCGTGCGCCTCTTTCGATCTGTATCCCAGTTTGTGTTAGCCTTCTTAAGGCAAACTTGTTTAACTTATGTCTGTACTCAGATATTGTTGCTTCCGCTGACTCGTCTATGATCGAGCGCTTGTATTCGAGCCCTCGAGGCCCCTGGCTTGTATTATGATGCTTGTATGACTTATTTTATTTGTAGAGTTGTGTTGTGATATCTTCCCGTGAGTCCCTGATCTTGATCGTACACATTTGCGTGCATGATTAGTGTACGATTGAATCGGGGGCGTCACAAGTTGGTATCAGAGCCGACTGCCTGTAGGAATCCCCTTTCCAACTCCTTGGCCGAAGTCGAGTCTAGTCGTTGAAAAACTTTTACTAACATGGCTGTGTGGCCCATGGGCCCACGTCGCCATCGGGAGGTATTAGGATCTTTTATTCCTCGACCTTTACTCTGGGATTCTGAACCCTCTTCTATTCGGGTTAAACGATTTTACTAAAAACTAACTTTAGGTTCTCGAAAATACTTTCTCCCAGAGAGCCCCTTCAGTCCAGATGGTCACCGACTGCACCAGAAGATTTCAGAGATACTCTTTGATATTCTCTCGAGACTTTGTGCCCATCACTTTTGCTATTCCCGACCACCGATAAATCCTTATGGATAACTACTTACACTTGCCATTCTTACGATCATTCCCCATTGTTCTTGTTATTACAAGATACCTGAAGTTTCCTCTATTGTTCCGAGAATACTTCGTGCCTACTGCCTAGCAGTTCTTTGCCACATGAATACCCCTTCAAATAAATCCCCGCACTTGTCAAGTATCCGCTCATCCCCAGTTGTTCATGAGTTTCACAAAAGTCTTCAAAATACTATTCGATCTTCCTAAAATCCTCTGGAGCCTTTGGCTCTTGAAATTCTTGCTTGCTCGCATTATGGTTAATCCCATAAGTCTCGTAGTCTTAATGACATTCCTTGTCATTATCATTTTGAGTCTGTTGACTCAATATGTTTGCGAATGCCTGCAATCATCATTGATCCTTATAAATTACTTCTCCGGCTAAGTTGTCATTCTTTTAACTGGAATTGGTTCTCGACCAATCCAATTGTCATTGATTGTACCGTAAGGCTATTCAACTTATCCATCCCTACTCAGAGCATTGCTTCTGATCCCTTGATTTGGAAATCATAATTCCTTTGCATTTGACAATTGAGTTAGTCAGTTGTTTCTATAATCTGATCTCCTTGCAATCTTCTTCCTCTAGTTGAGTACCGATGCTCACGTCAGATCCCTTGTGGACCACCAGATCCTTTGTTGGATTTTATCTGACAACGCCCTTCATATTCAATAACCTTGTGAGCCTTTCCTCTGATACATAATGCCTTTGGTAAATTGTATCCTCTGCTTTCTTAACCATGCTCTGTCTTCGATCTTGAGTTAATTACTTCTAAAGATTCTGGTATATGATTCTAAGATGCCCCGATGGGTTGAACCTATGCCTTCCTTAATGGGTGTGAACTCGAAAGTTTTCACGAGTCGTACTCTTCTGGTATTTTGCCAGATAAAATTTCAAACTACAACTTCATTGAGCGCGAGAAGTGAATGAAAGGTTGTGCATTGGAGAAGTGGGAGTCGACCTTGAACTTTGCGTTCATGCCCATGGACACGATGTACATCCTCTCATCGAAGCTTCTTTTAAAATCAATTATTCCCTTGGTATAAGTTCATCTTATATCTGAGATCTGGCCTTTATGCAATCGTGGTTCTGACCATGTTCTCCTTTAAATATCATGTCCTGTGCAAGTTTAAGCACTTGTCTTCTATAGAGCAATACCCCAGTTCAACTTCTAGTTGATCTGTCGTCGAGTATTACCACCTGGTATCTCGAGATTATCTTGGAACTGCATAATTTCTTATGAGTTCTTCATCAAGTACTACATACTCACCGATTACAATTTTTCATGGGCTCGGAGTTATTGAACACTCAAAGACACCGATAACTGAACCGAGTCCGCTCTACGGTTCAACAACTCTTCAGTAAGCTTCTATAAGTACGAGTTTGTACCCGACCACGCCATTCCTAGCCTGTTTGGCTATATCTTTGTCGTGATGATTTTAACTGTGCTACCCGGTCCTTCTTCTCGGAGCACAATTTCCGACGATGAACTAACCTTACGTCGATCCTCATCGTCATATCATTTCGCCTTGAACAACAAGCTTCGTTTCGAGTTTGTGTCGTACCCTTGGTTCCAATAACATTTCACTTCATCATTACTTAGACTTGATGTCATTGCTGATCGATTACATCTTCATGAACTCTCGCGACAAATGTGTCGTGATCCTCATCAACCTTATGAGTTCTTCCAGGATATCAATTGAATTCATGATGAGAAATACCATCCTTGTCCCTCGATGATTTGAGTTATCATCGGCAACATTCTTGTCTCCCCCCCCCCCAACACAAACTTGTTCACAATTTGTGTTGTACCTTGGTTTCCTTGCTATCCAGCAATTGTTCTTCTTTACCTTGGAGTATTACCATCCTTTATGTCAAGAATGTTCTGAGATTTGTTCCACCTCTTGAGAATTCTTGACATAGAAATACTTCTCACCATCACCATTCTTTCTTGGTCCCTGTGTTAATTCCAACAAGTGAACGGTGTTGTTTGGATTCTTTCCTTCTAGCAACCCTATTTTTGAAGTTAATGGTCGAAAGTTTATTCTTAGGCTATTGATTACTGAATCACCATTCTGACATTGGTCGTGCAACCCAACCCATATTTCGGGCGCACCTTTCAACCAATGTTTACTTGTGTATGTTTTCCTCGAGCATACTTCCTTATATCATTTGATCTGACAAATGTTATCTCCTTGTTCACCTAATGGTGGAAATCCATCTTTTGGGAATATCGGTGAATTGCCGTTGAGTTCACCAGACACCTCCTTGTCCTCTCCTTGGTTTAATGGTGAACTATTGCTTCAGAAACCCGCTCCCATAGTTCATTTCCCGAGAAGCTTGCAATGTCATTTCGTCGATTTGTGTTGCACCTTTTCCTCTCGGACCCCCTGAGTCTGAGGTATCATGACACCAATTGGATATGAATCTCGGTCGGATATGATGGATGGGACAACTTTCCATGAGTTATGTTGTTTGTCCTTTGATGACCCGGTAACATGATGTCATGCCTAGCACCCCCCCCCCTGGCTGGAGGACCTATCATTATAGATTCCTTTTCAGCAAGGTTATCCATTCATCCATGAGGAAATTGTAAGACTTATTCTACAAGTTATTCCTGATGGATCCTTCATGTTTCCAAAGTCTGGTCTTCACATGAAGACCATGTCAATTCTATCTTGAAGCATGTCTATGGTACTTCGATGTTTCAACAAGAACATTTGAAGCCCAATGCTAAACGTTTCTTGCTCAATTATCCAAACACCGTTGTATGGATAATGTCATGAAAATTTCTCTCCCCTCACCTAGAGGCTTTTCTACTTAATATCATGTCATGTTTATCATGTTCTGCTTGTCCTTGGGAAGGATATACCCCTGAAATATGTGTATAAACACATTTTCCATTCCATTGTTCTATTTGATCTGATGAGCACCTTTTCCTTTCCATTGTTTTGTTTAACCTTTCTTGTGATCTATATGATCTAAGCAGTGATATTCTCCTGCTTATGTAAACACCTCGGTGTACAACTCTGTCAGCAAGACCCTATTACTATTGTTGAAAACATTCCGGTAACCACCCATGGACGAGAACTTTGCCTATTGGCCCGCCTCGTTCAACGAGCAGGAAAATGGTTCTCTTCGTCCCTCGCCCTTGGTATCGATGTTGTTGCCGACATGTCTGACAGGCTACCCTTTGACACACCTTACTATCATGACCGTGCAAAATGTCGGCCCCCTTCCTACTTTCAACCACATGGTGGGCCCGTAAACCACAGTTCCACAGGATCGAAACCTAACTCTCCTGTGCTTCCCTGTTGCCAAAGTTGTTCCTCGCTCTTGGCGTCGTATGTAACTCATGAGGCACCTTCCTAGTGATCAATTCTGGTATCCTACGCAATACTTATTCCCGTTGCTTGAACCCCTTTCAGACTTTGTTTCAAGCATCGAACGATTGCCTACCCACTTGAAACTTCCCATAATAACTCCTTACTTGGCTCTCGATATTTTCGGAGGTTTCAATTCGAGAGTTACTTTCCGCCTCCCTCCCCGATGTTATCTACCAAATAGTCAACCTTGCCGAGGCCCGTTCTCCCGGAATACTCCCCCTTTATTCTTTCGTTAGTACGATGGAGTTTACGAAGAAAGGATGCCGACTTCATCTTAATGACCTGAAGCAGAAAAATAAAGACATCAATGTAATGGATCGACCACTTCGAGAAGAGCAACCAAGACCGAGAAGACTCGTTAGTTTTTTTCGCTACCAACACCTTCGCCCCTTACTCCACCGCTTAAATCTCGGGACGAGATTTCTTGTAGTGGAGGAGAATTGTGACGCCCGGATAATTAGGCTACAGTAAACCCCGTTAATGATGCCCCGTCACCTCTGTCACAGTAGATGATCTTGGGTTAGTTCAAAAACCGATCCAAATTCAAATTTGAAAATCAAGTTAAACATCAAAAGTTTTCAAACGTTAAAACTAAAATGTTTGGTTTGCGGAAAATAATCCATAAATTATTTTGGTGAAGTAACCACACTTTTACAAAATGTTTAAATATTTTGAAATAAATAAAACAGTAGCGGAAACAGATAATTAAATGCCCTTTTCAATTAATAAAATATTAAGCTAATTTATTTAATTGCACGCACTAATGGGGCAGTGACATATTTGTGAAACTAAATTAGGAACTAGTTTTATATATTATCTAAACTATAACAATGTGAAACTAAAATAATATAGAAAAGAATAAATAAAAATAAAACAAAATAAAACAACAGGAGAAGAACACTCCCTGGGCCGTTTGGCCCACGTGGCCACTAGCAGGCCGGCCCACCCTCTACCCTCGGCCTACATACCCCGGTCCAACCACCCCGCAAACCCTAACCCCCCCACTCGCCCCACTCCCTCCCCCGATTCCCCTGGATCGGGATCGAACCCTCTCCCCTCGTCTCCCTCCCAGCGCCGCCTTCCCCACCGCACCCACGCGACGCCCACTAGGGGGGGGGGCTCACCCCCCGCGTGACCTGCACGACCGTCGGCCCCGTCCCGAGTGGATCTAGATCGGGGGCAACTGACGCCCCCGACCCGTCGTGCGCTGTCACCGCCACCACCTCCGACACCGCTGGACCGCCGCCGGAGCCCCCCTCACCGTCTTCGCAGGATCGGCCGCCGCCCCGTCGCGCTCGACTCCTCCCCGCTAGACTGCCTCCTCCCGGACTCGCATCACTGAGCCTCGTCGCCTCTTCCCTCCTCGCACGTGAGCGGCTCCCCTCTCCTCTTCCCCCCTCTACTCCCGTTGTCGGATCTAGCCGCGCCCGCGCTCGGGGTGAGCGCGCGCTCCCCGCGCCCCGAGCATCGCTCACATTTGTTGTTCGGCTCCACGCACTTGCTTGCGTTTGCCACTGACGTCCCGTGCACGCGCCCACCTCCCCTGCTCTTGCGCACGTCGCCCGGGGCCGTGCCCCGCGCGCCTGCCTCTGGCTGCCACAGCCACCGTGCCTCGCCCGTCCGCCTACGCCGCGTTGTCGCTCGCCGGCACACGCGCGCCCATGGCTCCGCTCCCCTCCGTCCCGCCGCCCTATTCCGGCCGGCGCTCGTGTGCCCTTGGCCGTCGGCGCCCGTGGCCGGCTCTGGCGCGTCGTCTGGGCGGGTTATGCCCGCACCGGGGCTCCGCCCATTTTCGCTAGCGCCCACACCAGCACGCCCCGCCGCCCGTTACCGGTAGCGCCAGCGCCCGCTAAAGACCCCCCGTGTGACAATGACAGATGGGGCCCACGCCCTTAACGAAAATTAAAAAAATAGGTTTTTTATAATAATAATAATAAAGATAAATTTAATTAATTAAGTTAATTAATTAAGTTAATTAATCCTATTTAATTAGTCTAATTAACCTGTTAGTTTAATTAAACAAAAATTAGTTTAACCTAAACCCTAATCAACCTATCAGTGTATGACAGGTGGGTCCCACTGGACCCACATGTCAGTTTGACCAGTCAACACCTCTGTTGACTGCTGATGTCATGCTAACGTCATGATGATGTCAGCAAACACTATTCTGGATAATGTTGAATTAAATAAATTCTAAAAATGATTTAAAACTTTAGAAAATCATATAAAATAAACCGTAGCTCAGATAGAAAAACTTTGTACATGAAAGTTGCTCAGAACAACGAGACAAACCCGGATACGCAGCCCGTTCGTCCGCCACGCGTCCCTAGCATAGAGAACCTGCAACATTTCACCTCCGGTTCATCTGTCCGAAAACACGAAACACTGGGGGTACTTTCCCGGATGTTTCCCCCCTTCACCGGTATCACCTCATACCGCGTTAGAACACGTCTAGCTCTGCTTGTTGACCTGTTATGCACTTGCTTGCTATGTATTTACTGTTTCTCCCCCCTCTTCTCTCCGGTAGCCCCCGTGACGATGCTGATGCCCCTGTGGACGACTACGTCATCGACGACCCCTCCTTCTTGTCTGAGCAACCAGGCAAGCCCCCCCCTTGATCACCAGATATCGCCTACTCTTCTCTATACTGCTTGCATTAGAGTAGCGTAGCATGTTACTGCTTTCCGTTAATCCTATTCTGCTGCATAGCCTGTCATTGCTGCTACAGTCATTGATACCTTACCCGCAATCCTAAATGCTTAGTATAGGATGCTAGTTTATCATCATTGACCCTACATTCTTGTCAGTCTGCCTTGCTATACTATCGGGCCGTGATCACTTGGGAGGTGATCACGGGTATATACTATACATACATACATACTATACAGATGGTGACTAAAGTCGGGTCAGCTCATTGAGTACCCGCAAGTGATTCTGACGAGGGGGCTGAAAGGACAGGTGGCTCCATCCCGGTAGAGGTGGTCCTGGGTTCCCGACGGCCCTCGACTGTTACTTTGTGGCGGAGCGACAGGGCAGGTTGAGACCACCTAGGAGACAGGTGGGCCTGGCCCTGTTCGGCGTTCGCGGATACTTAACACGCTTAACGAGATCTTGGTATTTGATCTGAGTCGGCTACGAGCCTATACGCACTAACCATCTACGTGGGAGTAGTTATGGGTATCCCGACGTCGTGGTATCAGCCGAAGCACTTCAGACGTCAGCGACGGAGCGGCGCGCGCCGAATTGGACTGGAACGCCACTAGGCTAGGTCTGTTTTCGGCCGCCCTCGCAACGTGCAGGTGTGCTATGGGCGATGGGCCCAGACCCCTGTGCGCTTAGGTTTAGACCGGCGTGCTGGCCTCTCTGTTTTGCCTAGGTGGGGCTGCGACGTGTTGATCTTCCGAGGCCGGGCATGACCCAGGAAAGTGTGTCCGGCCAAATGGGATCGAGCGTGTTGGGTTATGTGGTGCACCCCTGCAGGGAAGTTAATCTATTCGAATAGCCGTGATCTTCGGTAACAGGACGACTTGGAGTTGTACCTTGACCTTATGACAACTAGAACCGGATACTTAATAAAACACACCCTTCCAAGTTCCACAGACAACCCGGTGATCACTTTTCTACAGGGCGACGAGGAGAGGATCGCCGGGTAGGATTATGCTATGCGATGCGACTGGAGATGCTACCTGGATATGCTACTTGGAGATGCTACTTGGAGGACTTCAATCTACTCTCTTCTACATGCTGCAAGACGGAGGCTGCCAGAAGCGTAGTCTTCGACAGGATTAGCTATCCCCCTCTTATTCTGGCATTCTGCAGTTCAGTCCACTGATATGGCCTCCTTACACATATACCCATGCATATGTAGTGTAGTTCCTTGCTTGCGAGTACTTTGGATGAGTACTCACGGTTGCTTTTCTCCCTCTTTTCCCCCTTCCCTTCTACCTGGTTGTCGCAACCAGATGCTGGAGCCCTGGAGCCAGACGCCACCATCGACGACGACCCCCTACTACACCGGAGGTGCCTACTACTACGTGCAGCCCGCTGACGACGACCAGGAGTAGTTAGGAGGATCCCAGGCAGGAGGCCTGCGCCTCTTTCGATCTGTATCCCAGTTTGTGCTAGCCTTCTTAAGGCAAACTTGTTTAACTTATGTCTGTACTCAGATATTGTTGCTTCCGCTGACTCGTCTATGATCGAGCGCTTGTATTCGAGCCCTCGAGGCCCCTGGCTTGTATTATGATGCTTGTATGACTTATTTTATTTGTAGAGTTGTGTTGTGATATCTTCCCGTGAGTCCCTGATCTTGATCGTACACATTTGCGTGCATGATTAGTGTACGATTGAATCGGGGGCGTCACAATGAGAAGGAAATAAATGCATGCTCAACGTCCAAACCACCTTCCTCCGATCTGGGAGGAAGTAGACAAGAAGACCCATCGAAGGATTGCCAAAGGAATAAATAAAGGAAGAGGAAAATCAACTTCGACATCTAGAGACACCAATGGTAGGGGATTTAATTTAGAAGTAAAAGAAAGATAAACATACACACATTATCGAGCAAGGGTGCCACCACCACGGCCGCCTCACCAAAGACAAACAAGAGCGACAAGGGATAAAAGAACGAAATCTCAAAGATCTAGACCCCGAGGGACCCAGGTTAACCCCCACCCCTCTCAAGAAAGGTGATCACACGTACGTAGGCTTTCTGCACTGAGAATCCACTGAAGGACAAAGACGAATATGCGAAGACTGACGACGACAACTCCCTAATTTGAGAAACTTCCATAAATGACGTAATCAAGGGACAAAAACCTAACTAGTACAACTAGAGGAGCAAGGGGTCTCCCTACTCACCACCGATGAAGGTAGAGAGAGAGGGGAGGGGGCCAATGAAGGTGTGTGT
>NC_041389.1:661411216-661422985 GCF_002162155.2 Triticum dicoccoides | reverse complement strand
GAGGAGGTCAAGAGGCGGAAAGTACGAGGAGGGCATGACAAAGGTTCCTCAATCTTACCGTCAATGCACTTGAATCGGTTTTTTCCATCGCTAGAAGCCCATGGTCTACGCGCACTGCATCAACAGCTATAGCGACACCATGTGTATATGTAACCGATTCGACTACAAGGTTGTATGGCTAGTGTGGCAAGAAATAATTGGTCCAAGGAGCCAAACGAACCCCATTGAGAGATAACCCGAGGGCGTAAATGCAAGAAGTCCATTGAGAGGGGGAGCAGGAGCACGGGCGCCGTGAACTCAAGCGGCAGGCGGAGGAGGGAGACGACACCGGAGCGGAACGCTGGCGAGGGCAAAGGCAAAGCTACTCCCCGTTCCGCTAGAAGAGATGGGATGGGAGAAATTACGCGTCGCCCACCAACGAGCCCCACGCCTCCACCCTTCTCCTCCCCCCCGCCCGCATCATCCCCCCCTCCCCTCCCCACCCTCGGCACATCATCCATCCTCACTCCGCACGGGCCCAGCCCAAATACCCTCCCGACCCTCCACCCCTCTCGCCGCAAACCCTAACCCTAGCCCCCCGCCCCCTCGCCGCCGCCCCAATCCGCGCCGCACCGGCGGCCGCTCCCCTCCGAGGTAACGATACGCTCTATCTACGGTTCCTGCCCGCCGCCGCCGCCGCCGCCGATTCCGGTCCATTTGGTTTCTTCTCCGCCCGCCGCGCGCTTGCTCGCACCGAGGGTTTTGGGGGGTTTTGGGGTGCACGCGCGGGTTCCGAATCCGTCCGAGCTGCTCGCCGGCGCGCTCGTGGGTGCTCAGGGCTCGTCCTGGGGCGGGGCTTCGAGGTCCCAACCTGCTGTCGCCGCTATTTCTCCCAGTGTATGCATATGCTCTTGCTGCGCTATCCTGATTGGCGGGGTTCGGGCACATGCTCTTGCCGCTATCCTGTTTGGTGGGGTTCGGGGATGGGGCTCTCGCAGTTCGTGGTGGTCTGGTTACTCGGTTGATTGTTTTTTTTTTGAGCGTACTCTGTTGATTGATGCATCTGCTGGCTACCTGCAATTACTGTTTATATGGTACCATGATTGTGATGTGGCATTTCATTTCAATGCACGCAGGTAAAGCGCGGCCTTGGTCCGGGGATAGGCGCCTTCCGTGATGGATGGGCTCGGGAACTCTGCGCTGAACGCCTCAGAAGCGGTGATGAAGAGGCCCAGGAGCGTGGCGTCCAGGAGGCCGAGGCCCAAGGAGCAGCTCGCTTCCGAGTACAAGGACATATCGTGCGCGCCTTCGCGGAGCATTTCCCCCGAAGACGAGGCCGCTGCCGAGGCCAGCGGTCAACGGCGGAAGGAGCTGTACCTCAACGGGCCTGAAGGTAGGGGCTCCACCCACCATAGGAATGCCCTGTCCAAGAAGATAAAGAAAGAGGAGGGATCTGCAGGGGATAATGATATTGGCCACAATCGGAGCAGCAAGCCCAACGATGCCAAGCATATTACTCATGGTGTTCTTGCACTGGCCTCCTCAAGAAACTCTGGATCCACTGACGCCTCGCAGTTGTCCTCAAGGGACACCCCTGTGCCAGTGGAAAATAGGGTGAGAAAAGTTAAGCTCAAGGTTAGCGGACTTAACCGAATCATACCAAAACAAGAGCCTGTTGACGTTGGCATGCCTGGCACATCGGATGTCTCTTTCCATCGCCAAAAGCAGAAGGTTTGTTGTTTCTACTTAACGGAGAAACCTGCTCAAACGGAATATGCTATCATATAGAAACTTGCTTAATTTTTTCAAGTAGAACTAAGTATTGTCTGTAGGTAATTGGTGAGAGATGCTTTTACTTGTCATTTAATAGTAGTACAATGTACTTATTTTAGAGCTCAACTGAAATAACTCAACCCCATCCAATTATTGCCGATGTGAAAATAAGACTGATACAGCTGTAACAATGATTATTCTTTTGTCGCTTGTTGGAATGTTGGTATTTACTCTAGTGACGTAATCTTATATGCTTATGAGTCAATGTCGTTTTGCTGTCGGTTCAACTCTCTTGTCTATGCCTTTGCAAAATGCCCTGTTATGGTTTCTCTTAGGTATCTGATTGACTGAAATGGTAAATATGAGGTGTTACTATTTAATTTATGTTCATAGCTTTGAAAACTGCCCATTTTCATTTTTTGTTGGTACTATATTTAATTTATGTTGAGGTACTATATTTAATTTATAACGAATACTCTTTTGTCGGTTGTCGGACTGGTAGTATTTGTTGTAGTGAAGTCATCTTATATGCCAACGAGTCAATGTTGTTTTGCTATTGGTTCAACTCTCTTGTCTATGCCTTTGCAAAATTCCCTGTTATGGTTTGCCTTATCTTATCTATGCCTTTGCAAAATGCCCTGTTATGGTTTGCCTTACCATGCCTTTGCAAAATGCCGTGTTATGGTTTATCTTGTATATGCCTTTGCAAATTGCCCTGTTTTGGTTTCTCTTAGGTATCTTGACTGAAATGGTAAATATGAAGTACTATATTTAATTTATGTTGATAGCTTTGCAAACTGCCTGTTTTCATTTTTTGTCGTGCTCTAAGTGGGTCCTGTCTTTTTATAGGATTCTGGTGAGCAGAAACATCACAGCACAAGAAAGGTTAGTCATGGTAATCACGTTGATGGAAAACGTGGAGATAAGCATGACATTTCACCATCTTCTGACCTGGTTCGCAAAAGCAAAAGGGTCCCTAAGAAGCGAACTCTTGATTCTGATGATGAAGATGGTGAATTACTTTATCTTGAAAAACTTAAAGTGGCTAAAGCTGCACCAGAACAGCACATGGCTACTGACCAGCCTCTAGCTTATGGTTATGGTGAGGATGGTCTCAGGAAGAAGCTATCCAAGGTTTCTAAAAATAAGAGCACTCCTTATGAAGTGGACAACGACTTCACTATGTCACAATTTAGCAGAGATGTTAGGAAGAAGGTGAAACTGGAGGATACCAGTGATTTTATTGTAGAGGAGGAATTTGGGTTGGATGTGTCTGATAGATTAATTGAAGCTGATTCACCTTCGGGTGTAAAGATTGAAGCTCCTGGCCTAACAACAAGGCAGCGAGCCCTCCAAGGCAGGGGTGGCCATGGTGAAAGCATGATTGAATTTCCCGACGGGTTACCAGCTGCTCCATCATCTAGAAGTACAGTTCCTATGTTAATATGAGTATATTATTGATAACTAATGTACTGTATCTCTGATAAAATGCTAAATGGTCTTGGTATTTAACGCTGCAGGGCAAAAGGATAAGCTTTCAGATGTGGAGATACAAGCCAAAAAAGCAGAAGTGGCTCAGAGGCGTAAGATGCAAGTAGAGAAGGCAGAGAGAGAGCAACAGGTTTGTTTTTCTTCTTGCTCATAGCTTCCTTTCTTTTTTTATGTTGGGTGACCCAATTTTAATGGTCCCTTCTGTACAGGCTGAAGCAATGAGGAAAATATTGGGGATTGACACTGAGAAGAAGAAGGAAGAGAAGAAGCAGAAAGAACGTGAAGACAAGGTACAATACATCGGAGTTGTATAGTAGCTGTCCTTTCTTCCCTTGCTAGCTATAATGGCAATTGCATCATTTTTTTTTCTCATTCTTGCCTCGCAGGAAAAGCAAGCAAAATTCGAGGAATATAAAAGAAGCTGCATCCAGTGCGTAATGCGACCAGAAGGAACAGTTGTTACATTCCCTGATACCATGGGCCTTCCTAGCATATTTAACTCCAAACCTATCAGGTTAAACACAATGCCTACTTGTGGCTATTTCACACGCATCATTTGTGAGTGACTAGTTCATTTTGATTCTCATTGTGGTAATGTGTGCTTACATTCAACACCCATGGCTTGGCTTTCATTTCTCCAGCTACCCACCTCCAAGGGAGAAGTGCGCAGGCCCCTCGTGCCCAAACCCTTACAAGTACCGTGACTCCAAGACGAAGCTCCCGCTCTGCAGCCTGGAGTGCTACAAGGCCGTCCAGGGAGGCGCTGGGACGATGGCGTGCTGATGCTACAGAGTCGGTGGTGCAAGTAAACGCACAACCGTGGGCGGACATGGAGGAGCTGGAGAACTGCATCTCACCCAATGCCCTGCCTGTTTTGCCGTTTTTGCGTTGCCTTTGCTAGTCTGAGGATTGAAAACTGAGCGGTGACGGATGATGTTGAGGTGCCTGCTGCTGGTTTCCTTTGTTGGTCCTCGTGGATGTATGTATGTAGTAGCTGGGTCGTGCAAAAGAGTCTGGTTTATGCGTGTGGCAAGTGGAGGATTAGTTGTGAATTGTGTACAGTGATGGTCGGGCTTGACGCTAAGGCGTTGGCTATGATGGTATGAGTTGACTTCGCTCGTTATCCATCATTGTTTCTCGTTGTACTCTTGTTCCGGTGTTGTGATCTCTCTCTGGAAGCAGCCGTCCACGGAGTCCATCTCTGTGGGCTGCCGTGACAATCCACCGGTAGCCCATCTCTGTGGATTGGAGTGGTAATTCACTGGAAGCGGCTCCATCTCTGTGGTCTGTGGTGATAATTCACTGGGAGTCCATCTCTGTGGACCGTCGTGATAATAATTCATTGGAAGCAGCTGTCCGGGAGTCCATCTCTGTGGTCTTGTACTGTCCTGTTCTGCGCAGGTTGTGCTGCAGCCTTCTTCTAGATGAATTGTGCTGGAACCTGGTAAGGATAATGACCACGGGCGCCATGTTAACTTTGATTTCCTTTTTCCTATTGAAAACCATCATTGATAGATGACGCCGAAAGTTGGCATGCTATATATAGAGGGAGTTGCTTGTAGCTTTGGGCAGACACAACCACGACACAAGACCATCATTCCACGAGCAGATCGACAGGGCCGGGAAGAGCAAGTTTAGGAGCAACCAACCAAGGATGAAGAGTAGCACGCTGGTGGCGATCCTGGTCCTCCAGGCCGTCATGGTCATGGGGATCCTCGCACACTCACAGGCAGCGGACACGGACGGTACGTACTACGTTGCTGATGCTTATCGTCGTCGTTCCAATTACTCATCTGTCCCGCGCGCAGCAACGTCTGATTCCATTCCGTCGACCGTGCAGACGATTTCCCCAAGTGCTGCGACCACTGCAACTCCTGGTCGGGGGCCCAGTTCTGCGACGACGTCGGCCCCAAGTGCCGCGACGGCTGCGTCAACTGCCGCGTGGTGCAGACCCGCCCCGTGAAGACATTCCGGTGTGGAGATGGACGCTCCGCCTACCCATACATCCCTGCCCGCCGCCGTGCAAAAAGAACTGATCGCTCCACCTCATCACACAGTGAGATCGATGTCGGGCCGGAAAGTAGTAGTACGTATAAAATAAAAAAGGCTCCGATGAGATGCGCAGAGCCGTTGTGGTTGTACATGCATGTCTGTCGCCTACGCCCAGCAACAACTGTCGTCGTTCTCTCTACTTTGAGAGATACAACATATAGTTGATGTTGCTCCGTAATAAATAAATAAATAAGCTTTGTAAAACCTGGTTCCATGTCCCGCTGGTAGGCATTACAGTGATTCAAAAGAAAAGTTTATATATGGTCTCTGCTCAATCAAATGAAAATCAGTTTATTTGTGTGATATGTTTGTACTGTCCAATATAACGGTGAACGGATCCTTCTCGGTGGTCAAGCATATATGTACAGTTGTCACACTCGATGTGACTCGGAATAATTTTGTTTTCCAACATAAGGATAAACTCCGGCTTTGCATCAAAGATACAAAACGCAAGAAGGATCAGGGGAAAGGCTCACAACTCCTGTTAACTGACGGCAAAGTGGGAGAACAGCTGGAAGTGCAGGAAGTAAGTAAGAAAGGAGGAGAGGAGGGGGAAGATGACACTAGCTCGCAGGGAAGCAAGAGGCATAAGGTTGATGAGACAGTTTCTATGGACTTGGCAATATTGGCGGCCCCTGTTCCGGGGGACCGCCAGGCTCAATGATACTCTTAGGGTGGAACTGCCGCGGGATGCGTCAGTCCCGGGCAGTTCGAGCACTTCGGGAGGTCTTGAGGTGCTATAAACCAGGTGTGCTTTTTCTTTCAGAGGCACACCTGTCTGACGCGGAGGCGGAGAAGCTGATGACAAAGTTAGGATTCCAGAAGAGGCTGGTCGATCCGAGCGATGGTAGGGCGGGGGGTCTTGTGATGTTTTGGAGAAGCGAGAAGAAAATCACAAAACTTGATGTTACGAGTAATTTCATTGATGTCATTATTGATGATGGGAAGGAGTGGAGATGCACTGGTTTCTATGGAGAACCGGCAAGAGAGAATAAGCATAAATCGTGGGACTATCTTAGATCACTGCACCAGGTCGTGGATGCCCCCTGGATGGTGTTTGGGGATTTTAACGAGATTCTTTTTGCTCATGAGAAGGAGGGGGGAGCAGCTCGGGAGCAGCGACAAATGCAAGGGTTTAGAGATGCGTTGGCAGATTGTGATCTAGATGATATGGGAGCCTCGGGAGATAGCTTTACTTGGAGCAGAGGCCGGATTAAGGAGAGACTGGATAGGGCGGTGTGTAATTCAAGGTGGAATAGCATTTTCCCGCATGCAGGGGTGATAAATGGGGAGATGACGAAATCCGATCATCGACCCTTGGTGGTGGATACAGAATATTACGCGGAACATAGTAGACCGAGGGAAACTAAAAGAAGGTTTGAAGCAAGATGGCTCAAGGAGGAAACGGTGGAGGAGGTGGTTCGTACGGCGTGGCAAAGGGCGGCGATGCTAGGCCTAGGGCCATTCAAGATGAAAGTTGATGCTGTACACACTGATTTACATAAGTGGGACAGGGAAGTGTTGAAGAGACCGCAGAAAAGGATGGTCGCACTTAAGGCGGAGTTGGAGGACCTGAGAAGGGGTCCGGCTACAGATGCAGCCATTGATAGCCAAAAGGAAATACTGCTCGTCATTGAGAACTTGTTGGAACAAGAGGAGATCGAATGGGTGCAGAGAGGCCGAGCAAATTGGTTGAAACATGGTGATAGGAATACAAACTTCTTCCACATGTATGCCTCATCTAGGAGAAAGAAGAATACTATCAAGAGTCTACAAGATGAGAATGGAGTGGTGCAGGAGGGGCAAGCGGAGATGGAGAAGATCGTACAAAATTATTTCACTAACTTGTTTACCTCGCAGGTGGCGATTCCAAATGAGGAAGTAATCCAAAAAGTGATGCCTAAGGTGACAGTGCAGATGAATGAAGCACTGTTAGCTCCATTCAATGAAGAAGATGTCCGACGAGCATTGTTCAGTATAGGAGATTTCAAGGCTCCTGGACCGGACGGACTACATGCTGCTTTTTACAAACGGTTTTGGAATATGCTTAAGGAGGATCTGGTGAAAGAAGTGTTGGAAGCAATCAACACAGGTACGATCCCAGTGGGATGGAATAGTACTACTATAGTGTTGATTCCGAAAGTGGCAGCTCCGAATAATATCACTCAGTTCAGACCGATTAGTCTCTGTAACGTGGCCTACAAGATCATCTCGAAGATGCTAGCTAATCGGTTGAAAGGAATCTTACCGGAGATAATCAGCCCGACACAGAGTGCCTTTGTCCCCGGCAGGTTGATCACAGACAACATTCTTATTGCGTATGAATGCATGAATACTATAAAAAGAAAGCAAGGCAAGTCAGGGCTATGTGCGGTGAAATTAGATATGCATAAGGCATATGATAGGGTGGAATGGTGCTTCCTGAAGCGCATGATGGAGAGGTTGGGCTTTGACAACAGATGGATCTCGTTGATAATGGCATGTGTGTCATCAGTTTCATATAATGCATGTTTCAATGGGACAAATACGGATGTGTTCTACCCTTCAAGGGGGCTAAGGCAGGGAGACCCCTTGTCTCCTTACTTATTTTTGCTATGTGCCGAGGCCTTGTCAAGTTTGCTGCAAAGGGAAGAGAATAACGGGAACCTAGTCGGCGTGAGAGTCTGTAGAGATGCACCACAAATTTCACATTTACTCTTTGCGGATGATTCACTAATTCTGATGAGTGCAGACAGGACCAATGCAGATTGTCTACGGGATATTTTGGATGCATATTGTGAGAGCTCGGGCCAGTTGGTGAGTGATGCGAAGTCCAGCATCTACTTTAGCCCGAATTTGGCAGTGGAAGAAAAAGTAATAATCTGTCAGAAACAGCGTATATTCACGGAAGCGATGAATGATAGATACTTGGGTTTACCGGCGATGGTGGGCGTGGACAGGAGTGAAGCATTTGAGTACCTCATCGACCGGATCAATCAGTTATTGAGTGGATGGAAGGAGAGGATGCTATCTACAGGAGGGAAGGATGTGCTCATTAAGGCTGTTGCTCAAGTCATGCCAGTTTTTGCGATGTCGGTGTTTAATATCCCGAAAAAAGTTTGTAAAGGGATGACGGATGCCATATCAAAATACTGGTGGGGCGATGACGACAACCATAAAAGAATACATTGGGCGGCTTGGTGGAAACTTTGTATACCGAAGAACAAAGGGGGATGGGGTTTAGGGATTTACACAACTTCAACCTCGCTCTGCTTGCCAAGCAGGTTTGGAGACTGTTGGAAAATCCAGATTCCTTGTGTGCGCAGGTCCTAAGATCAAAGTATTACCCGGATGGAAAACTTCTGGAAGCAAAGATGAAGAGTGGATGCTCTTTCACATGGCAGAGTATATGTGCTGGTATCTGTACTTTCAAAAGAGGGGCCATTTGGAGGATTGGAGATGGTATTCAAGTTAATATTTGGACCGACCCATGGATTACAGCGAGTGCGGATGGACATGTGGTCACCCCGAGAGGAGCCAACCTGTTGTCGAAGGTCTCTGATCTGATAAACCCGGTGACAGGACTATGGGATCAGGAGCTGATTATGGATACATTCTGGCAGGTGGATGCGGAGAGAATCCTTGCTATTCCGCTAGCTCCAGCAGGAATGATGGATGATTTTGTGGCCTGGAGGTTCACAAAGAACAACATCTTCACGGTTAGGTCAGCATACCACGCGGAATGGGATCATCAGTTTGGAAGATGGTTCGAGCGAACGGAAGGCCAACCGTCACAGCAATATCCTGTTTGGGAAAATTTGTGGGAATCCACGCTGCCGGGGAAAGTCAAGATACATGCGTGGAAGGTGCTGCATGGGTTCTTGCCATGCTTTGGAGTCCTCGCGAATCGTCACATAGTAATGCCCACAAACTGTCCAATGTGTGCAGGAGGGTGCGAGGATATAAAACATGCCCTGTTTACTTGACCAAGAGCGGCAGAGATATGGAGATGCTTAAAGCTGGATGGGTTTGTGGAGGAGGCATGCGAGGTGGATCGAGCTGGGTCATCGGTGCTGGACTACATTTTATGTGCACCACGGCGAGGGAGCTTACTACCGGCTGTCTCTGCGCAGACATTAATTCTTGTGGGGTTGTGGTATGTTTGGTGGGAAAGGAGGCAAAAGGTTCATGGAGAGGAAGTTCAAACGCCAGCCCGATCGGCGATGTCAATCGCGGCTCTAGTTGCTAACTATACGAATGCCAGGAAGAAGGAGACGGGTGTTCAGAGGGGCGGATGGACGAAGCCTAGGGAGGGATTCGTGAAGCTCAATGTCGATGCATCATTTTATGCACATAATCTGAATGGAGCAGTTGGAGCAGTGCTCAGGGACGACAAAGGGGGGTTTCTTGCAGCCTCCAATGACAAGCTCGAGCATGTCTCCGACGCAGCATCAGCAGAAGCATATGCCTTGAGACACAGCCTCTTACTAGCGCAACAAATGGGAGTGAACAAGCTGGTTGTGGAGGCGGATTGTGTGGAGGTGATCAATACAATGAATTCGGATGGCTTCACGGCAACGGGAGCGGCGGCAATTTATGCAGATTGCACTGTCTTATCATTAGGTTATACTTCGGTTTTTTTCATTCACTGCCCTAAAGAGGCAAACTGTGTTTCTCATGAATTAGCTAGGCTGGTGGTTTCTAGCCCACCTGGCTTGTGGGTTGAGGAACCACCGGCATCTATTGTAAGGTGGCTGGTGGGTGATGTAACGGTTATTTGATCTAATAAAGAGGCTGAAGTTTCAAAAAAAGATACAAAACGGACATTTGTAGTCCAGTGCAGCGATGGACGGATCCTTCTCGGTGGACGACAGTTCATGGCACGCAAGAGCTAGAACATGCGGATTTTCGGCCACATGATTGCGTCGTGATCTGTAAAGTGGATAGGTCATGTGCTTACAGCTTAATCCCGTGCGAATTCCGGCATGATACAGGTTTTGGCTGACACATCACGGTTCACCCACCACACCTCTCATGCGTTTTCTCTTAACTTCACAATTATAAGCCAATGTATCTTTTGGATAAAAAATCCAATTTGTATTTCGTTTGCACATTCGTGTTAGTTGTGACGGGGGCTTTGGGAGGAGGCCACTCTTCAACATGTTTGGACAAGTTTTTGAAACTTCACCAAGTTTCAACTACTGAAACTTGATAAGAACGAATGATAAATTCACTCTCATTCACCAAGTTTCAAAACTTCAATCGAAACACAAAATTTAAACCCTAAGGCCTAGTTTGGCAATATAGTTTTCTCAAAACCGTAGTAATCTCAAACCTCAGTACTCAATTGCCTAGGCAACGAATATTCAGTTTCTAAAAACCACAATCTTTTCTTCTTCATTCTAGCAAAAAAGTGGTCAAGACTTCTTAAATACCACAAAAAACCATGGTATATATTGGAGATACCACAGTTTATAAAACTATGGTATTTGTTGAAGCCAAACACCTAAAAGTTTTGAAAACTATGGTTTCTGATAAGACCATAGTATTATCCAAATACATAAAAAAACTGAGCTGCCAAGCACAACCTAGTTTCTAAAACTAAAACTTAAAACTAAACTGTAAGCCCTAAACTCTAAACCTAGAACTCTAAAAGCAATGAAACTCAGGAAATTTTTTGACGAAACCTCGTTAGAGGGCTAGGAGCTTTGGCATTGCATTATGGAAGAAGATAGTTGATCCAGTTTATGAGGGAAACCGGATCGGAAAACCTAACAGAGTGGCCTATGAGGAAAACCAGACTGAAAACCGCACAAGCGATGAAGCCTCGCCGACCACACGACCCAAGGCTACAATTGCAATAAACACACGCACCCAACTCCGGAGCCGCCGCTCCGACGTCCCCCGCCCGCCCGCGAGCCACAACGCCGCACGGCTCAGGCGCCTTGTAGGCCTTGCTACCCGAGACGACCGCCCGCAGACCACGAACGCCGTGCCAAACATCCGGGGCCGCCGCCCCGACTTCCAGTTAGACCGACCCCTTAGATCGCGTCGACCTAGCCGACGAACTCGGTACCCCCGCAGCACGAGTTCTCCGCCCATGCCAAGCAAAGCAGTGGATCTACCCCTTAGGGCCGTCATTGCATGGCCATCCGAGGCCGTCGCCTCGGCATACATCCACCGTCCGGAGCCGCCGCCCTGACTTCCACTGCCTCGACATCCCACCAGAAACACAAAAGCCACAAGCGCCAACCGGACCTTGTCTCCAAAAATGTCGCCTCCAAGAAAGATAAGCGACGTAAGAAAACGCCGCCACCATCCGATCCAGCAAAATAGATCTGGGTTTTCACCCAGAAGACGAGGTCCCATTGGTTGGAGGTGGATCGGGTCTCCTTGACAGCGCCACCAAGATGGAAACGACGCAATAGAACGGCGCCGTCGCCGGCACCGACCAAGTCGGGCAAAACTTTCGTCCAGAGCACTGCGAGAGCCATC
>NC_041389.1:661322214-661411071 GCF_002162155.2 Triticum dicoccoides | reverse complement strand
TATGTAAAATGCGGTATTTTTTTTTAATTTTATCACTCCCAAGTTTGAACATGTAAACCTTGGATTTTTTTTAAGAATTTGTCATAATATACTCAAGATTGGTCTTATTCGAAAGTTCGCGTCGCAACAAACACAGATATGCAAACGGAACTTAATTTGGACTTTTGGTTCAAAAGATATAAGAGATTGATGGTGCGATGACGGATGATGTTGAGGTGCCTGCTGCTGGTCCTCGTGGATGTATGTATGTAGTAGCTGAGCCGTGCAAAAGAGTCTGGTTTATGTATGTGGCAAGTGGAGGATTAGTCATGCATTGTGTACAGTGAAGGCTGGCTTGAAGCTAAGGCGTTGGTCATGATTCATGATGGGGTATGAGTTGAGTTGGCTCGTTATCCATCATTGTTTTTCGTTGTACTCTTGTTCTGTGTTATGATCTGTCTCTGGAAGCAGCTGTCTGGGAGTCCATCTCTGTGGGCTGTCGTGATAATTCATTCACCGGGAGTCTATCTCTGTGGACTGTCGTGATAATCCACTGGAAGCAGCCCCATCTCTGTGGGCTGTCGTGATAATTCAGTCACTGGGAGTCCATCTCTGTGGACTGTCGTGATAATAATTCATTGGAAGCAGCTGCCTGGGAGTCCATCTCTGTGGTCTTGTACTGTATGTTCTGATGCCTAACAAGTTTATCTCAAACACCTATCCACCTAGTTAGATAACAATTGAGAGATGACCGAAAATTGGCATGCCATATATAGAGAGTTGCTTGTAGCTTTGGGCAGACACAAAGCACAACAAAACCATCATTCCACGAGCAGATCGACAGGACTGGGAAGGCAAGAGCTTCGCTCGACAAGTTTAGGACCAACCAACCAACGATGAAGAGCAGCACGCTGGTGGCGATCCTAGTCCTCCAGACCGTCATGGTCATGGGAATCCTCTCACAGGCCGCCGCCAAAGGTATGTACGTACGTTCCAGTATTCTGTCCCGGCCGCAACAACGTCTAATTGCATGTTTGTGATCGATGGCGTTGAGATCTTAGCTCATAAGTACGTACATGTGATAATTAGCTGATGCGAATCCAGTTAGCATGCAAGATTGAGATTTGATTACATGCGGATGCGGTTGGTGCAGATAATTTCCCCAAGTGCTGCGACAACTGCAACTCCTGGTCGGGGTACCAGTTCTGTGACGACGTCGGCCCCAGGTGCCGCCGCGGCTGCGCCAACTGCCAGGTGGTGCAGACGAGCCCCGTGAAGACGATCCGGTGCGGAGATGGACGCCCCGTCTTCGACGGGCGCGACACGCCCACGCCCTGCCCGCCGCCGTGCAAAAAGCACTGATCGCTCCAGCTCCCGCAGACACTGATGAGATCGATGTTGCGCCCAAAACATAAAATAAAAAGGCTCCGATGAGATGAGATGAGCAGAGCCATGCCCAGCCTTCTCTTTCCTTTGAGAGATAATAATAATATAGTTGATGTTGCTTTTTAAATAAATAAATAAACACGGGTATCAGTTTATATATGCGTCTCTGCTTAATCAAATAAAAATCAGTTTATTTGTTCGATATATTTGTGCTGTCCAGTGCGCAACGGTGAACGGACCCTTCTCAGTGCTCAAGCATGTAAGAACGGTTGTCACACTCGGTGTGAGTCGGAATAATTATTTTTTCCAACGTTTGCAACGTAAGGATAAACTCCGGCTTTGCACTGAAAGATACACGGCTTACGTTTGTACTGTCCAGTTGTCATGGTGATCTCACGGCAGATGTCATAGGATGGCTAAAGAGTGGGACAGACACAAGGGCACCGGTGGGTTCCAGAGGCGAGGTTGGCACGCGCAAGTTTGACACGAGACGTACCCAGGTCCGGGGCTCTCCGGAGAGATAATAGCCCTAGTCCTGCCGAGTATGGTTTATATGAGGATGATACAAGCTTGCTCCTAGAGCTGTTTTGGGGAGGAAGCAAGACGAGCCCGTGCAGACGCTGCTCCTTCTCTCTGTGGGTGGACACGTGTGTATGTGTGGATTCTACTGATGATCGCTTCGCCCCTGTACATGGAGGAGCACCGGGGGTCTTATAGGCCGCCCCCTCGGGGTTACAATGGTAATACTACATGGGCACGGGGCCGGGTTGTCAGTGACTGGAAGCCGGCGCTTGGACCCGCTGGGTACCAGGGTATGCCGGATTCTCCGGGAAGCACCGTGCCTCGGTTTGCCGTACGTCACAGAGTGGTTGAGTCGGGTCAGCAACAATGCCAGGACGCCTGGTCACCGTCGGTCCTTGTCGATGGGACGGAGGCGCACAATGGCCATCCCCGCGTTGGTGAGCGGAGTAGGTGGGCCACTGTAGCCATGCTCACCCTCTCGTGGGGCCCTGCCTTGCCGTACGCCTAGAGGGGACGGACGCTAACCCGCCGCCGGGTTGAGGGGCAGGCCGTGGTTAGGCTTGTTTGTCTTCTTGGTGTTTGTCTTCTTGGAACCAGCCGGCATGCGCATGCCGGCTGGCCGGGTCGCCACGCCTGGCCAGGTTGCATTGGGAAGCCAGCCAGAGTGAGCGGGTTGAGGGGCGTTGCTGGCCTCGATGTTTTTGAAAGGGTTCTGGGCTTCGTTGCCTGCCCGGGGGCCATCCCCCCGACACTAGTCCCTGAAGCTGTGAAGGCTCGCCGGCTTCAGGCAGGGGGGCCTTCGCAGTTTCACCCCCGAGAAGGTGGCTAATGTTGATGAGGCTTGCGACCGCCGGGTCCGGCAACACCAACTGTGTGCCGGCTTCCGGAAGCCGGATCGCGGCATCCCGGCATGAGCGGGACACTGAGGAGTCCGCCGAATCTTGAAGGGGAAGGGACGCGCCTCCTTGGCCTCGTTGAAGAGGCCCTGACAGGCTACGCGCGCGATGGGACGTTGCGATGGGCTGGGGCCCGCCACTCCGTGCCCTCGTCCCCCGCGCAGGGATTTAATGTGGCGGCCGCGGACGGTTGCCCTTCTCGATGCAGTTAATTCACGCGTGGGTCGTGCCCGCGTAATGCAGGGAAGTGGAAAGGGTGGGCGCAACCGATCCCACTTCCCACGTCCTTGTCGTGGTTATAAATCGGAGGGAGGGAGCGGCAGAAATCATTCACGCACGCGCCCTACACCCCCTTCTTCTTCCTTCACCTAGCTCTCGAGCCTGAGACCATTTTGTCGCGACGCTCCGCCGCCACTCTACCTCCAACGAGCAGTGCCCAGCGGCTGCTTCGGTTGCTCCTTCTCTGCCGCGCCTTCCTCCGCCAATCTTCCCCATCAATGGAGCGGCCCAAGGGGTCGTGGGAGGGTCCGAGACCACGACGGATGATATCGAGTACCTCCGCAACACGAGGCGGCTGCTGCCGGTGATGGAGGTGGCAGCGCGCGCGCTCGGCAATGATATCTCACCGCGACCAGAGGGGACTGAACGTGTGGTCTTCCTCACCCACTTCAAGCGCGAGTTCGGCCTTCCGGTGAGCGATTTCTTCTGCTCCTTTCGTAACTTCTTCGGGCTACAGCCGCACCACTTGGGGGCGAACGCGGTGCTGCAGCTCTCCGGCTTCGTCACGCTGTGCAAAGCATATCTAGGCATGGAGCCCACAGTGGACCTCTAGGTCCGGTTCTTTTTCCTGAAGCAGCAGGGGCCGTCGGCCGGCGTGATGTCCGCCTGTGGAGCGGCCTCATCTCGGTCCGGTGGCATGAGACATACCCCAAGATGCCGCTGGAGGATTCCGCCAAGAAGTGGCAGAACTCCTTCTTCTACGTCCGCAATCTGGGCGCGGACCACATCAACTTATCACCGTTCACCGACGTGACGCGGAGGCCAAGCTAAACTGGAATTACAGCCCCACGCACCCGCCGCAAGCGCTGGTGAACATGAGCCACCAAGTGGCGAAGATGGTGGCGTGTGAGGGGCTGAAGGCGACCGACCTCATCACGGCCTTCATAGCGCGCCGGGTGCTGCCACTACAGCACCGGGCGCATATCATGGGCAAGATGGACGGCCCGCAGGACCCCACCCAGATGTCGCTGCGGGAGGCGGTCGCTGACCGGGTCAACAACATCTCTAAGGCCAAGCTCGTCATGGAATGGCGCTATGGGAAATCACCTTACCACCAAGGGCATCCGGCACCCGCGGTGAGTCCCTGGTCTCCGTACTTTGCTATAGCTGAGCTCTTCTTCCGCCCTGACGCTGCGAAGGACACGTTGTTGCTTGTAGTTGAACGGATGCCTGACGAGGAGAAGGCGTAGGTCCTGGCGGTCGGGCGAGTCGGCCTGACCGAGCGCGCGCCCACCGGCGAGGATGAGGAGCCGGCCTAGGGGAAGCTGACGGGCGGTGAAGCCGGCATGGCGCACCACAGTGGTCAGTTTACGAACCCGGCCCTTCTGCGAGATTGGCCGGACGATGACGAGGCGTTTTTGACGGAAGTTGGTGGCGCAGCGGCCCCAGCAGGAGGAGACAGCCGTGCCAACCACTTGTGGCGGCTGAGGAAGGCGGCTGGAAGACGGCCTCACGGGAAGGATTCAGTGGAGACGACACGCCAAAGCCAGCTGCGAAGCACACGGTGGGAGCGCCGCCGCCAGGAGGCAGGGGCGCCGCCAAGAAGCCGCGACGGGTTCTCCCAGCCGCGCCGCCGAGGCAGGCCATCTCGACAGCGATCGGGTAAGCGTACTTGCTGGTTTCCATTCGCGTGCTTGATCTTGTCTTCCTTATGCTATCCTGGCGGCGCGCAGGACGCCACTGGGCCTGGCTATGGCGGCTACGGAAGCCGTGGCAGGGGCTAGCCCCGTGCCCCAGAGGACGCGGACCAGCGCCATCGACCGGACAGAGAGCTCGCCCGAGGATCTAGACCTGGACCCGGAGGACACGAAGCCATGCGCCTGGCGGGATCGGAGCAAGGCCGAAAACAAGCTAGCGGAAGTCTTGACCTAGGCCTGGGAGAGGGTCTCTGCCACGAAGAAGAGGGCCACCATGGACCCGGCTTGGCCGGAGGTGGCGGCGGGCACGGAGCCGGCCGCGACCATCATCGAGCCCCAGACGAACGAGGGGCGTACCCGGGTCGAGCAGGTGGAGGTGGAGGATAGCGATGCCGACGAGGACGGGGAGATGGCTGCGGACGCCCCGCTCCAGGACGACGCGACCCACCGAGAGGGGCCGGAGGGGAGAGGCTTGACGAGAGCACCACCCCAGACGGAACACCACAGGGGAGCCGACCGGAGTGCCAGAGTTGACACCGGCTGGAACGCCGGAGGCAACGCTGGCCGTTGAGGAGCCGGCCAGAGGCGAGCGCGCCTTGGCGATTCGGTTGCCGACAATGGCGCCGAGGAGTGGACCTGCTGCGGGAGGATCACAACCCCGAGCCGGAGCCGGCCAGGCCGTGATTGGGCCGCGCACTCAGGAGAAGGCGGTGATGGATGCCGTGCGCTAGAACCTCCACGGATGGGAGGAGTGGCTTCAGGCCTTCGCCCAGAGCGAGTTGGAGCGGACAAGGGAGCCAGAGCGTTCCATCGTGGTAAGGATCTGCTTCCTTTCTTGTTTCTGCGGCTTGTTAGTGGGGGCGCACTAGCGCACCCACTGGGTGTAGCCTCCGAGATTCCGGCCAACTATGAAGTAGTTGGGTCGAATCTTAAGAGTATTTTGTGGTTTTTTGTCAACTTCTGCCTTCCTGCAGAACTTGGATGGCTTCCGTGTTGGCATCTGAAAGATTGTGGATAGGCGCTTTAAAATAATTACGATTTAGGCTTGAACAAATGCGGAATAAACCTAGTGATTAATTTGTCAAGCACAAAACCTACAACAACTAGCCTCACCTATGTGCACCAACAACTTATGCTAAGCAAGATAAGTAACTACGTGATAGCAAGATATATGACAAAGAACAATATAGCTATCACAAAGTAAAGTGCATAAGTAAATGGCTCGGGTAAGAGATAATCGAGGCACGCGGAGACAATGATGTATCCCGAAGTTCACACCCTTGCGGATGCTAATCTCCGTTTGGAGCGGTGTGGAGGCACAATGCTCCCCAAGAAGCCACTAGGGCCACCGCAATCTCCTCACGCCCTTGCACAATGCAAGATGTCGTGATTCCACTAAGGGACCCTTGAGGGCGGTCACCGAACCCGTACACTTTGGCAACCCTTGGGGGCGGTCACCGGTACCCGTCAAATTGCTCGGGGTTATCTCCACAATTTAATTGGAGACCCCGACGCTTGCCCAGAGCTTTTTTTTTGAATTGGAACACCTTGCATTCCAAGAAATCACCGATGACCAGCCATATCGGCGGTCACCGCATCGGATACAACTTTAGGGAGGTTTACCGACCACACATGGTAGCCGGCATTGTCGTCCACCTACCAACAGCCGCAAGTTCATGGGCAGGAACATTACACAAGCGAGGGCAGAAAGAGACATTCCACTCAATAAAACGAAGCTGGAGGGGGTATTTGATCTCACGGAAAAGGGCGCCCAGGGTGGAACGGTCCAGTGTAGTCGTCGTGACAGCTTGCTGGATCCCGATGCAGCCCGTCTAAAAAACAAGAGAGAATTCCTTATTTGGCCCTTTCTTAAAATTCTTTGGCCCTAAAAACTTTATATTTCCTTTCTTGACACTTAAACTTTCTTTTGTTCCCTACATGACACTTCCATCCAACTTTCCATCCGGCTGTGTTAACTTTGACGTACAAAGACAATTTTACCCTTGATGATAGTGTGTCAGAAAAAAAAGGAAGAGAAGGCGCGTGAACACGAATGAATGAAAGTGTTGTACTTCGGAGGGCTCACGTTCAAATATCCATATCCGCTACCGCCCATATACAATCGTGTTGCAGCTCCATCCATGAGAGCCTGCCACGGTACTCATGCACTAACGAATAGTGCGCTGCATGTTTAATTGTTTAGGGTTACTGCTGCCGTGGGCTTGTACTGGGCTTCCGTGTCCTCAACGTGATATCGCACGGATACCTGTATTGGCGCCTCCTCTACAAAAAATGTATTGGTGCCGTATTGAATGTATCTGCAACGTATTATATGCGGACACGCTGATCCTGGACGTGTCAGAGGAGCTAGCACACGGGTACGTTCAAAGCTAGCACAAGAGGAAGCTAGCAGCTTGATTGATTTGCCTGGAAACGAAAGAGTGCACGCTCGTCTCATGTGCGTACGTGGACGGTAGAAGCTAGTTCTCAATCAATTGGATCGATTCGATCTGGACGGAATACTCTCATAACTATCTTACGAATTCGATCTGGACGGTAGAAGTTTAGATGATTATTAACTGTAATATTAATCTGTATTACAAATTTATACGCTACAATGTGACTGAATGAGTCATCATTGTTCCACTCATAATATAATAATAATTATTAGACCCCTACGATATCATTTTATGATTAGTACTATTTTTGTTTGTTTATTCAATCACAATAAAATATATATCACATTACCTCTGTGTTTGCATGTAAATGATCTTGTCACACACTGCACTAGGGTAACATAGTCTTTTTAGGTCAGACTTAACACCGTTACTAGGCAAAACTGACGGAAGTGTCATATAAGGAACAAAATAAAGTTTGAGTGTCAAAAAAAGTAGAACAAATTTTTAGGGCCAAAAAGGGAAGCAAATTTTAATAAAGGGCCAAATAAGGAATTCTCTCTAAAAACAACCCGTCCCATGCCATGATCTTCAGCTAGCTTCATTGCATGCATCAGGGCACACGCCTCCGCATGTAGGGCTTCGCACATGTGTGTTAAGTTACCCGCCGCAACAAAGATCACCTCTCCAGTATGATCACGAGCGATGCAACCCCAGCCAGCATGCCGGGACTCCGGGTCGAAAGACCCATCAATATTAATCTTGACGACATCCGTGGCCGGGCAAGTCCATCTGGGCTTTGGTTTTGCTTTGCTATTTCCTTGCTCCCGAAAGAATAGGCGCCATTCCATAATGTGTTTTGCCAGCGTGAAGCCAAACTCCTGGATCGTAGCTCTTTGAGTGTTGTGGTTAGCCTTGTTTCGCTCCGTCCACCACATCCAGAGAAGGAAGATAGTATGTAATTTCTCATCCTCTGGCAGGGAAACAATGAGGCTAAGGAGTTGGCGCGGTGACTGGCATGAAAGTAGCTTCTGCCTTGTCTGCTCCAGCCCGCACGCCTTCCATATCTTCTTCACCTCCTTACAACGAAGGAAAACGTGGCCTTCGTCTTCCTGTAGCCGGTGGTATATCACACAGTCCGTCTCCAGCTACACGCCGATTCGCTCCACATTCCTCAATAGAGGATGGCTGTTATGGGCCAGTTTCGACATAAAATGATGTACTTTCCCAGGACATCGCACCTTCCAAAGCTGCTGCCACATCTTCCTGTCTTCATCTCCCCCGGACGAGCTTTCCCCACGCGGGCAAGGCCGTTGTCTCTGGAGCATGTCAGTGTAAACCCTATATGCCGATCTGACCGAGAACAAACCCTTGTTGTCAAATTTCCAGGCCACAAAATCCTCATGGTGTTCAAAGATTGGAATCTGCAGGATCACTGCTGCGTCCCCCTGGCTAAAAGTTTGTTGCACTAGCTGCTCATCCCAGGCGTGAGATTCTGGGTCAATAAGTTCAGAGACTCTTGTCAACAAGTTAGCTCCCTGAGGAGTGCGCGGGAAACATACTGGCCCTGACGGCAGCCACGGATCATGCCAAATGCGAATCTGCTGCCCGTCGCCCACTCTCCAAACCATTCCCTCTTTGACCACTTGGATTCCTTGCAGGATACTACGCCACACATAGCTAATTCCGGGTGTTGGCACCGCCAATAGAAGGTCGCCACTAGGGTAGTACTTGGCGTGTAGGACCCGGGCGCAAAGGGAGTCAGGAGCTTGGAGAAGGTGCCAGACTTGACGGGCTAGCATGGCGATGTTGAAAGCGTGAAGATCCCGGAATCCAAGACCGCCTTGCTCTTTTGGCAAAGTCATGCTCTCCCAGCCCACCCAGTGGTGCTTATGTTCATCGTCTTGGTTTGCCCACCAGAACCGGCAAATCATAGTGCAAATGTCATCACAGAGGCCCTTCGTCAGGTCAAAACAAGCCATGGCATAGGTGGGAATTGTTGGAAATATGCCCTAGAGGCAATAATAAAAGGATTATTATTATATTTCCTTGTTCATGATAATTGTCTTTTATTCATGCTATAATTGTATTATCCGGAAATCGTAATACACGCGTGAATACTTAGACCACAACATGTCCCTAGTGAGCCTCTAGTTGACTAGCTCGTTGGTCAACGGATAGTCATGGTTTCCTGACTATGGACACTGGATGTCATTGACAACGGGATCACATCATTAGGAGAATGATGTGATGGACAAGACCCAATCCTAAGCATAGCACAAGATCGTGTAGTCGTTTTGCTAGAGCTTTTCCTATGTCAAGTATCTCTTCCTTAGACCATGAGATCGTGTAACTCTCAGATACAGTAGGAGTGCTTTGGGTGTACCAAACGTCACAACGTAACTGGGTGACTATAAAGGTGCACTACAGGTATCTCCGAAAGTGTCTGTTGGGTTGACACGGATCAAGACTGGGATTTGTCACTCCGTATAACGGAGAGGTATCACTGGGCCCACTCGGTAGTGCATCATCATAATGAGCTCAGAGTGACCAAGTGTCTGGTCACGGGATCATGCATTACGGTACGAGTAAAGTGACTTGCCGGTAGTGAGATTGAACGAGGTATTGGGATACCGACGATCGAATCTCGAGCAAGTAACATACCGTCTGACAAAGGGAATAGTATACGTGGTTGCTTGAATCCTCGACATCGTGGTTCATCCGATGAGATCATCGAGGAGTATGTGGGAGCCAACATGGGTATCCAGATCCCGCTGTTGGTTATTGACCGGAGAGCCATCTCGGTCATGTCTGCATGTCTCCCGAACCCGTAGGGTCTACACACTTAAGGTTCGGTGACGCTAGGGTTGTATGAATATGAGTATGTAGCAAACCGAATGTTGTTCGAAGTCCCGGATGAGATCCCGGACATCACGAGGAGTTCCGGAATGGTCCAGAGGTAAAGAATTATATATAGGAAGTGTTGTTTCGGCCATCGGGAAAGTTTCGGGGTCACCCGGTATTGTACCGGGACCACCGGAAGGGTCCCGGGGGTCCACCGGGTGGGGCCACCTATCCCGGAGGGCCCCATGGGCTGAAGTGGGAGGGGAACCAGCCCCTAATGGGCTGGTGCGCCCCCCAGGCCCCCCCTGCGCCTAGGGTTGGAAACCCTAGGTGGGGGGCGCGCCCCACTAGCCTTGGGGGGCACTCCACCCCCCTGGCCGCCGCCCCCTTGGGAGATTGGATCTCCCAGGGCTGGCGCCCCCCCTGGGGGCCTATATAAAGGAGGGCAGGGGAAGGGCAGCCACACCCTGTGTCTTGGTGCCTCCCTCCCCCTGCTACACATCGTCCTCCTCCCGCAGCAGCTTGGCGAAGCCCTGCCGGAGTTCTGCTGCATCCACCACCACGCGGTTGTGCTGCTGGATCATCATCAACCTCTCCTTCCCCCTTGCTGGATCAAGAAGGAGGAGACGTCATATGCTCCGTACGTTTTTTGAACGCGGAGGTGTTGTCCGTTCGGCACTTGGTCATCGGTGATTTGGATCACGGCGAGTACGACTCCATCATCATCGTTCTCTTGAACGCTTCCGCACGCGATCTACAAGTGGTATGTAGATGCAATCTCTCTCCCATGACTCGTTGCTTAGATGAACTCATAGATGGATCTTGGTGAAACCGTAGGAAATTTTTTAATTTTCTGCAACGTTCCCCAACAGTGGCATCATGAGCTAGGTCTATGCGTAGTTCTTTATTGCACGAGTAGAACACAATTTTGTTGTGGGCGTAGATCTTGTCAACTTGCTTGCCGCTACTATTCTTTTCTTGCTTCAGCGGTATTGTGGGATGAAGCGGCCCGGACCGACCTTACACGTACGCTTACGTGAGACAGGTTCCACCGACTGACATGCACTAGTTGCATAAGGTGGCTAGCGGGTGTCTGTCTCTCCTACTTTAGTTGGAGCGGATTCGACGAAAAGGGTCCTTATGAAGGGTAAATAGAAGTTGATAATATCACGTTGTGGTTATTCGTAGGTAAGAAAACGTTCTTGCTAGAACCCAATTGCAGCCACGTAAAAGATGCAACAACAATTAGAGGACGTCTAACTTGTTTTTGCAGCAATTGTCATGTGATGTGATATGGCCAGAAGTTGTGATGAATGATGAATGATATATTGTGATGTATGAGATCATGTTCTTGTAATAGGAATCACGACTTGCATGTCGATGAGTATGACAACCGGCAGGAGCCATAGGAGTTGTCTTTATTTTGTATGACCTACGTGTCATTGAAGAACGCCATGTAAATTACTTTACTTTATTGCTAAACGCGTTAGCCATAGAAGTAGAAGTAGTCGTTGGCGTGACAACTTCATGAAGACACGATGATGGAGATCATGGTGTCATGCCGGTGACGAAGATGATCATGGAGCCCCGAAGATGGAGATCAAAGGAGCTATATGATATTGGCCATATCATGTCACTATTATATGATTGCATGTGATGTTTATTATGTTTATGCATCTTGTTTACTTAGAACGACGGTAGTAAATAAGATGATCCCTTATAATAATTTCAAGAAAGTGTCCCCCCTAACTGTGCGCCGTTGCTAAAGTTCATCGTTTCTAAGCACCACGTGATGATCGGGTGTGATAGATCCTTACGTTCACATACAATGGGTGTAAGACAGTTTTACACATGCATAAACACTTAGGGTTAACTTGACGAGCCTAGCATGTATAGACATGGCCTCGGAACACAAGAGACCGAAAGGTCGAACATGAGTCGTATGGAAGATACGATCAACATGGAGATGTTCACCGATGGTGACTAGTCCGTCTCATGTGATGATCGGACACGGCCTAGTCGACTCGGATTGTGTAACACTTAGATGACTAGAGGGATGTCAATCTGAGTGGGAGTTCATTAAATAATTTGATCATGAACTTAGTCTAAAATCTTTGCAAAATATGTCTTGTAGATCAAATGGCCAACGCTCATGTCAACATGAACTTCAACGCGTTCCTAGAGAAAACCAAGCTGAAAGATGACGGCAGCAACTATTCGAACTGGGTCCGGAACCTGAGGATCATCCTCATAGCAGCCAAGAAAGATTATGTCCTAGAAACACCGCTAGGTGAAGCACCCATCCCAGAGAACCAAGATGTTATGAACACTTGGCAGTCACGTGCTGATGATTACTCCCTCGTTCAGTGCGGCATGCTTTACAGTTTAGAACCGGGGCTCCAAAAGCGTTTTGAGCGACACGGAGCATATGAGATGTTCGAGGAGCTGAAAATGGTTTTTCAAGCTCATGCCCGGGTCGAGAGATATGAAGTCTCCGACAAGTTCTTAGTTGTAAGATGGAGGAAAACAGTTCTGTCAGTGAGCACATACTTAAAATGTCTGGGTTGCACAACCGCCTGTCCCAGCTGGAGATCAACCTCCCGGACGAGGCGGTCATTGACAGAATCCTTCAGTCGCTCCCACCGAGCTACAAGAGCTTTGTGTTGAACTACAATATGCAAGGGATGGTGAAGACCATTCCTGAAGTATTCTCAATGCTGAAGTCAGCAGAGGTTGAAATCAAGAAAGAACATCAAGTGTTGATGGTCAATAAGACCACTAAGTTCAAGAAGGGCAAGGGTAAGAAGAACTTCAAGAAGGACGGCAAAGATGTTGTCGTGCCCGGTAAGCCAGTTGCCGGGAAGAAGTCAAAGAATGGACCCAAGCCTGAGACTGAGTGCTTTTATTGCAAAGGGAAGGGTCACTGGAAGCGGAACTGCCCCAAATACTCAGCGGACAAGAAGGTCGGCAACACTAAAGGTATATGTGATATACATGTAATTGATGTGTACCTTACCAGTAATCGTAGTAACTCCCGGGTATTTGATACCGGTGCCGTTGCTCATATTTGTAACTCACAGCAGGAGCTGCGGAATAAGCGGAGACTGGCGAAGGACGAGGTGACGATGCGCGTCGGGAATGGTTCCAAGGTCGATGTGATCGCCGTCGGCACGCTACCTCTACATTTACCTACGGGATTAGTTTTAAACCTCAATAATTGTTATTTAGTGCCAAGTTTGAGCATGAACATTGTATCTGGATCTCGTTTGATGCGATATGGCTACTCATTTAAATCCGAGAATAATGGTTGTTCTATTTATATGAGAGATATGTTTTATGGTCATGCCCCGATGGTCAATGGTTTATTCTTAATGAATCTCGAACGTAATGTTACACATATTCATAGTGTGAATACCAAAAGATGTAAAGTTGATAACGATAGTCCCACATACTTGTGGCACTGCCGCCTTGGTCACATTGGTGTCAAGCGCATGAAGAAGCTCCATGCTGATGGACTTTTAGAGTCTCTCGATTATGAATCATTTGACACATGCGAACCATGCCTCATGGGAAAAATGACCAAGACTCGTTCTCCGGAACAATGGAGCGAGCAACCAACTTGTTGGAAATCATACATACTGATGGGTGTGGTCCAATGAGCGTTGAGGCTCGCGGAGGATATCGTTATGTTCTCACTCTCACTGATGACTTAAGTAGATATGGGTATGTCTACTTGATGAAACACAAGTCTGAGACTTTGAAAAGTTCAAGGAATTTCAGAATGAAGTAGAGAATCAACGTGACCGAAAGATAAAATTCTTACGATCGGATCGTGGAGGAGAATATTGAAGTCACGAATTTGGTACACACTTAAGAAAATGTGGAATCGTTTCACAACTCATCCCGCCTGGAACACTGTTGGAAATATGCCCTAGAGGCAATAATAAAAGGATTATTATTATATTTCCTTGTTCATGATAATTGTCTTTTATTCATGCTATAATTATATTATCCGGAAATCATAATACACGTGTGAATACTTAGACCACAACATGTCCGTAGTGAGCCTCTAGTTGACTAGCTCGTTGGTCAACGGATAGTCATGGTTTCCTGACTATGGACATTGGATGTCATTTACAACGGGATCACATCATTAGGAGAATGATGTGATGGACAAGACCCAATCCTAAGCATAGCACAAGATCGTGTAGTTCGTTTTGCTAGAGCTTTTCCTATGTCAAGTATCTCTTCCTTAGACCATGAGATCGTGTAACTCCCGGATACCGTAGGAGTGCTTTGGGTGTACCAAACGTCACAACGTAACTGGGTGACTATAAAGGTGCACTACAGGTATCTCCGAAAGTGTCTGTTGGGTTGACACGGATCAAGACTGGGATTTGTCACTCCGTATAACGGAGAGGTATCACTGGGCCCACTCGGTAGTGCATCATCATAATGAGCTCAAAGTGACCAAGTGTCCGGTCACGGGATCATGCATTACGGTACGAGTAAAGTGACTTGCCGGTAATGAGATTGAACGAGGTATTGGGATACCGACGATCGAATCTCGGGCAAGTAACATACCGTCTGACAAAGGGAATAGTATACGGGGTTGCTTGAATCCTCGACATCGTGGTTCATCCAATGAGATCATCGAGGAGTATGTGGGAGCCAACATGGGTATCCAGATCCCGCTGTTGGTTATTGACCGGAGAGCCGTCTCGGTCATGTCTGCATGTCTCCCGAACCCGTAGGGTCTACACACTTAAGGTTCGGTGACGCTAGGGTTGTATGAATATGAGTATGCAGCAAATCGAATGTTGTTCGGAGTCCCGAATGAGATCCCGGACATCACGAGGAGTTCCGGAATGGTCCGGAGGTAAAGAATTATATATAGGAAGTTTTGTTTCGGCCATCGGGAAAGTTTCGGGGTCACCCGGTATTGTACCGGGACCACCGGAAGGGTCCCGGGGGTCCACCGGGTGGGGCCACCTATCCCGGAGTGCCCCATGGGCTGAAGTGGGAGGGGAACCAGCCCCTAGTGGGCTGGTGCACCCCCCCTGGCCCCCCTGCATCTAGGGTTGGAAACCCTAGGTGGGGGGCGTGCCTCACTAGCCTTGGGGGGCACTCCACCCCCCTTGGCCGCCGCCCCCTTGGGAGATTGGATCTCCCAGGGCCGGCCCCCCCTGGGGGCCTATATAAAGGAGGGCAGGGGGGAGGGCAGCCGCACCCTGTGTCTTGGCGCCTCCCTCCCCCTGCTACACCTCGTCCTCCTCCCGCAGCAGCTTGGCGAAGCCCTGCCGGAGTTCTGCTGCATCCACCACCACGCCGTTGTGCTGCTGGATCATCATCAACCTCTCCTTCCCCCTTGCTGGATCAAGAAGGAGGAGACGTCATCCGCTTCATACGTGTGTTGAACGCGGAGGTGCTGTCCGTTCGGCACTTGGTCATCAGTGATTTGGATCATGATGAGTACGACTCCATCATCACCGTTCTCTTGAATGCTTCCGCACGCGATCTACAAGTGGTATGTAGATGCAATCTCTCTCCCATGACTCGTTGCTTAGATGAACTCATAGATGGATCTTGGTGAAACCGTAGGAAAAATTTTAATTTTCTGCAACGTTCCCCAACAGGAATAGCTTGGGCCACTGTTTTGATCAGGATCTCCTTCCCTTTCTTCGATAGCAGCCTTATCTTGTACCCTTGGAGTAGTTCCCAGATTTTGTCCCGGATGTATTCAAAGCACAACTGTCAGGATCTACCCACGTAACTAGGAAGGCCCAGATATTTCCCTTGAAGTCCTTCTCCTCTAAGGCCCAAAACGTGGAGCAACGCTTGTTTCTTTTGGACCGGGGTGTTCTTGCTGAATTGTATCGCAGATTTGTCCCGGTTGATCGTTTGACCCGACCCTCTTTCATAAACCTCTAAGATCTCATTGATAGTGGCCATACTCTCCTCCGTAGCCTCCAGGAGTAGAAGCGAATCGTCAGCAAAGAGAAGGTGGGTTATGGACGGGGCAGTAGGTGCAATCCTTATACCCCGAATCCGCCCCATCTCCTCTGCACGGTTGATCAAAGAAGATAGCCCTTCTGCGCATAACAGGAAGAGGTGCGGTGAGGCTGTGTCTCCCTGCCTCAACTCTCGCCCCGGTATCACCGAATCAGTACATCCCTCATGGATTTTGAAACGGTATCGAACAGTACTCATGCACTTGCAGATCAAGGCCACAAACTCTGGTGCAAAACCCAGTTGGATCATGATTTTCTCCATGAAAGCCCACTCCACACGGTCATACGCCTTACTCATATCAAGTTTCAAAGCTGCAAAATGCGTGCCGCCCGTCCTCTTCCTCTTGAAGAAGTGGGTCATTTCATATGCCAAGATTGTGTTGTCCAAGATCAGCCTGCCCGAACCTGCCATGGGGGTAAACAAGTTAGAGAAATAGTTAGTTACGAGGGCCTTCAAACCCTCCTCCCCCGACACCTTCACTCCATCCTCCCTTCTCAACATATGGATCATATTCTTTTTCTTCCTCTCCGAAGAAAAGGCCCGAAAATACTTTGTGTTTCGGTCTCCTTTTGAAAGCCAGACCGCATGGGCTCTTTGACGATAAACCAGGTCAAGTTGGTCCTCTAGCTTTTCTAGTTTATATTTCACTGTTAGCTCCCTTTGAAGTTGGGCTTGTGAGATTGGTTGGCGTCGGACCTGCTCAAGTTCGTCCTTCAACTTCCTGGCCCTCTTCTGGAGGTCTCCGAGCACATCGCGGCTCCAAGTATGGAGAGTTTTGTTTACAGCCCCAAGCTTGCTCGCCACCGACGGTCCTTGTGCCCCTTCCCACGCCTCCCACACGAGCTCGTCACACCCCTCCTCAAGCAGCCAGCATGCTTCGAAGCGTTTGGCCTGTGGGCCGCACTGTCTTCCCCCCATTCTCCTCGTACCACGCAGCCACAAAATCACGGGTCTATGATCGGAGTGGTGCAAATCATCGTTCACAACTTTGTAATATGGGAAACAAGCACATCATGCCGGCGAGGCCACAACCCTGTCCAGCCTCTCCCGGATATACCCATTAACACGGAAATTATTATTATGCCAAGTAAATACGTCTCCCTCAAGGCCGAGGTTAGTGAGATTACACGTTTGTAAGGCATCACGGAAATTCTGCATTAGGGAGTGCCCTCTAGGAACACCTCCTTGCTTCTCATGGTTGAACAAAATCTCATTGAAATCTCCAAGGCAGACCTAGGACATGTTAGATTGATGATTCCGAGTTCTCATGAGCCGCCAAGTCTCCACCTTCTTCTCCATGCGTGGTTCTCCATAGATACCCGTGAGGCGCCATTTGAAACCATCTTCCTCCTGCACTATGACATCAATGTGCATCCTCCCCATCCATCTGAGTGTCACATCAATCCCTTTCTTCCAGAATAACGCTAGGCCACAACTCTTCCCCACACAGTCCTTTACTATCAAATTTTGCATCCCCAACCGACCACGAAACTTTTCCATTCTCCTCTTATCCAGATGGGTTTCAGACAAAAAGAGAATGTCGGGATCCTCCTTCTTCTGGAGAGCCAGAAGACCATGAACTGCCGGGCCATTTCCCAAACCCCGGCAGTTCCAGGCTATAGTCTTCATTGCTGCCCGCCAGGCTGTACCTGCAGCCCGACGTTAACTACATCATCTGATGCACTCTCTCCCATCTCCACCTTCTTTGACTTCTTCCTTCTATCCTCCTGTTCACCCACATCATCCCCCGTTGACATCCCCCTCTTCTCTCCCAAAACGCTAACATCTCCACTTGTGCCTTCAGGGAGCATCCTCCCCTTCGCGCGTTTGAACGACTCTGCCAACCTTGCCCAATTCCTCCCTGCTTTTAACACTGTTTTGCAGCACCCCTTCATTTGTACCAGTACTGTTCACGTTGATCTGCATGGCCATGTGCATGGCCTCGGTTTCTGCGCCTTGTGCATGACTCCGTTCGGCCTCATTCGCAGCCCCTGGAATTTGTGGTGGGTGGCCCCCCCGATGGTGTAGCATGACACGGTTGGTCCCCCGCCGCCACCTGCACAGTTACTCCCACCAGTCTGTCCGCTCGGCCATCCATCTCTCCATCCGCCCCGGTCCTGGTAAAACTGCCACGTGCATCCAAAGGACCTGCACCATCCCCCACCTCCAGATTCTCCTTCTCCTTCCCCACTATCTTCTCCGGACCAGCAGCGCGCTCAGACTGCACTCCAGCATCATCATATGTGAGCTTTTTCTTCGAACTGCCCCGGCTCCCACCCTCCGCCTGCTTCAGGGGGCTAGTGACCTCCTGACCTCGTTCTTCCTCCTCCACCTTGTCAGCCCAGCTTGACTTCTTTCGCCATGATGGTGCATCGCTCCCAGATAGTGTTTTCCCCTTCCATGACCCTGTGCTCCTCGACCCCTGCCCTCTTCCCGCGCTACTTTGGCGCACCCCCACCCTTCTCTTATCCATGCATGCTCGTAGCCATGGGCCAAACTACTTCCTTTCCCCCCTCTGCAACTGTACTTGCACAGCTTGTCCACATGGCCAAGAACCCCACATTTGTAGCAAAAGTCCGGCAGGTATTCGTACTGGAACAGGCACCAATTCCTATCATCCTCCACCTCCCGATCTTTGCCACTCGTTATCAGATTCTGCTTGCCCACTTCCTCCTCCAAGGTGAAACCCCTCATGAGATGGAGCGTGATTTTCATCCTCACTTTAACCCACAAGTACTTCCCTACCTCTCCTCCGTCTGCCTGAGTGTCAACCTCCAAACCTTCACCAATCTCAGCCCCAATGGCTTCCCCCGTATCTCGGGTCATCAGTCCTAGCGGGAGGCGAAGCACACGCACCCAGATCAGGATAATATCAAAACTATAGTCCTCAATGCGCTTCCTGGGAACATAGTCCTCCACAACCAGCAGATCATTCCCAAATTCCCATGGTCCCCCGTCCAGCGCCATCCTCTTCCCTGACTCCTGCCCGAAGGTAAAGTGGAAGATGTTCTCCCCGACCTCCTTGCATTCCACACCCTTTATGGGGCACTAGATCCGACCCAGCGTCTCCGCCATGGCCTCGACGAACACCGGTTTTTCCGACAGCAGACGCGCCATCGCTTGGAGCTCCACTACTCCTGCCTTTCCTGATCCCGTCCAACCGATCTTAACCCCTTTCTTCTCCTTATATGACAAACGCAAATCCTTCAGCAACACCTCAACCTTCTCCATCTGGTCCTCCGGCACCCTCTCCGTCACACCAAAAACAGAAAAACGAGATCTAGGTTACGGTGGTGTACGATCACACGCCCTAGAAACACACGAAAGGCTTTTGGTGGTGGGATGGGAGAGCGACGGGCGGCCGTGGCACACCGGCGGCCACCGCTGTGTGTGTGTGTGGGGGGGGGTTCACCAGGGCGAGGGCCGGCAGCGAGGTGGGTGCGCCGTCGGAAACCCTAGATCACCAACGCGGCCACCAGAGAGGGACAAAACCGTCACACGTGGGACAGACTAGTGACCGTTGAGTGCTTGCCCAGAGCTTTACACCACAATGATTGAGCTCCGAACAATACCAACCGTCTAGGGTACCCAAACACCCACGACTAATAAGCTTCTCAAACTTCACTTCCACGTATCACCGTGAAGAACTCAAACCGATGCACCAAATGCAATGGCAAGGGCACACGGAGTGCCCAAGTCTTTCTCTCCCAAATTCCACCAAAGCAACTAATGCTAGGGAGGAAAATGAGAGGAAGAACGAAAGAAGAACACAAAGAACATCAAGATCTAGATCCAAGGGGTCCCCCTCACTTAGAGGAGCAAGTGATTGGTGAAAACATGGATCTAGATCTCCTCTCTCTTTTTCCTCAAGAACTTGCAAGAATCATTGGAGGGATTGAGAGTTAGCAAGCTCGAAGAAGGTCAACAATGGGGGAAGAACACGAGCTCAAAGGATAAGATTCATTGGGGAAGAAGACCCCCTTTTATAGGTGGGGAAAAATCCAACCGTTATGCTCACAACCCGCACAGAGCGTTACTATCGCTCGACCTCGCGGTACTACCGCTAGGGGTAGCGGTACTACCTCAAAGGGTAGCGGTACTACTGCTTGCAAGCGGTACTAAAAAAATACATCCGTGCCTACCACCGCTGGACTTGTGACGAGTTTTTGGTCCGGAGCGGTACTACCACTGTAGTAGCCGCGGTAGTACCGCTTTGGAGCGGTAGTAAAAAAATTACATCCGCTCCTGTCCGCGGTAGTACTGCTGCAGCCTTTTCAGAACACCAAAACTGCCACAACTTCTGCAAACGGACTTCGAATTCGATGAAACCAAGTTTGTTGGAAAGCTAGAGACAAGGGATAACACAATATTGATAGAAATAACAATAAGAATGAAATTAGAAAAGGCACAAGAGAAAATGGTGAGAACCCTTCCTCGAATAGGACCGGTAAAACCTCCAACATCGAAAACGCAATAGGAGAGGCATATGAAATCCGTTTTCGAAGTACTAGAGCTTGTCACGGAGATAACCACAAGCTCTAAAACCTCAAAAGACAAAACCAATTAGTCAATAAATATGATGCAAGGATGCAATGGTTTGAGCTCTCAACGAACGATATGATCAAGCTACTCACTTGAGAGCCCCCTTTGATAGTATGGCTATTGATACTATAACCCAGTCCCCAAACTATCACCATGAGACCGGTAAAATATAAAACCTATCAAGGGCAAACCTTTTCCTTGCATGAAGTCCACTTGATCTAGATGATGATGATCTTGACTCCCTCAAGTTGGACCACCTTTCTTGATTGCGTTCGCTCGATGAAGACTAGTTGATTGCTCCCCCATACTCCACTATGGGTGAGCCACTCTTTGGCACATCTTCACAAGTCCATTGATACCATAATGGACGGCAAGCAACAAGCATGATTTCTTCATGATGCTCCACTTGAACTTGCACAACACAACCTTGATTTGATGTCATCCTCCATGGGTTGTATGTGATCTTCCTCTTGACGCAAGCCCATGGAAGCAAACCTAACCCCACATAGAACTCTCACAAAGACCATGGCTTAGTACACAAAGTGCAATGGATAATGCTTACCAAACCATTAGATCACTTGATCCCACTCGGTGTATCTTCTATGCTTTATGTTATGATCAACTTGAATCACTCTCTTTACTTAGTCTTGATCAACCTTGACTCTTTCCAACTCTCTTCATTTGGATGACGTCTTGAAGGTCAACATGAATGATCACACAATCTTCTTCTTCAAGACATGCTTGCAATAAGCTCAATACTCACATGACAAATCTTTGGATAATTCCTTATAGCACCTTGGTCAACTCATAAACTCCTTGAAACCAACACATGTACTTCAAGAAATGCCTATGGATAAATCCTTCAAATATAACTCAATGCAACCATTAGTCCATAGAGAATGTCATCAATTACCAAAACCACACATGGGGGCGCCGCATGTCCTTTCAGCATCCACAACCGGCTTCTGGAGAAGCACCGTGAGGTGACGGCGCAGCTCGCCGCCAAGGAGGAAGCGCTCCGGCTTGCCGAAGGTATGTCTTGCGTGCTTTCAATGGGGGGGCGCTACCGCACCCACTGGGCGTAGCCTCCGAGATTTGGACCATCTATGAAATAGTTGGGTCGAATCTTAAGAGTACCTTTCTTCTTTTGTGCCGGCGTCTTGAGTTAAGACTTTGCCGCGCAGCCACCGCGACTGAGGTGCCAGACCTGCGAACCCGGCTGGCTGAACCCGGCCAGTAGCACGACCAAGCGGTCACCGATGCCAGCTAACTCCGGGCTGAGGTGGAGCAGTTGAAGATGGAGGCCACCAAGGTGGAGGAGGCCCAACGGTCGCTTGATACGTCTCCATCGTATCTATAATTTTTGATTGTTCCATGCCAATATTCTTCAACTTTCATATACTTTTGGCAACTTTTTAAACTATTTTTGGGACTAACATATTGATCCAGTGCCCAGTGCCAGTTCTTGTTTGTTGCATGTTTTATGTTTCGCAGAAAACCAATATCAAATGGAGTCCAAACGGGATAAAAACGGACGGAGAATTATTTTGGAATATTTGGGATTTTTCGGAGGAAGAATCAACGCAAAACGGTGTCCGAGGTGGCCACGAGACACGGGGGCGTGCCGTCCCCCCTGGGCGCGCCCTGGACTCTCGTGGGCCACCCATAAGGCGGTTGACGCTCTTCTTTTGCCGCAACAAATCAAATTTTACAAGAAAAATCTGGGCGAAAGATTCACCCCAATCGGAGTTACGGATATCCAGATACAAAGGAAACGGTGAAGGGGCAGAAACAGGGAACACAGAAACAGAGAGATAGATCCAATCTCGGAGGGGCTCTCGCCCCTCCCAAGCCATGGGAGCCAAGGACTAGAGGGGAAACCCTTCTCCCATCTAGGGAGGAGGTCAAGGAAGAAGAAGAAGAAGGGGGCCTCTCTCCCCCTTGCTTCCGGTGGCGCGGGAACGCTGCTGGGGGCCATCATCATCACCGCGGTCTTCACCAACACCTCCGCCATCTTCACCAACATCTCCATCACCTTCCCCCATCTATATTCAGTGGTCCACTCTCCCGCAACCCGCCGTACCCTCTACTTGAACATGGTGCTTTATGCTTCATATTATTTTCCAATGATGTGTTGCCATCCTATGATGTCTGAGTAGATTTTCGTTGTCCTATCGGTGATTGATGAATTGCTATGATTGGTTTGAGTTGCATATTTTATTATTGGTTCTGTCCTATGGTGCCCTCCGTGTCGCGCAAGCGTGAGGGATTCTCGCTGTAGGGTGTTGCAATGCGTTCATGATTCGCTTATAGTGGGTTGCGTGAGTGACTGAAACACAAACCCGAGTAAGTAGATTGTTGCGTATGGGATAAAGGGACTTGATACTTTATGCTATGGTTGGGTTTTACCTTAATGAATCTTTAATAGTTGCGGATGCTTGCTAGAGTTCCAATCATAAGTGCATATGATCTAAGAAGAGAAAGTATGTTAGCTTATGCCTCTCCCTCAAATAGAATTGCAACAGTGATTTCCGGTCTAGTAACATAGTCAATTGCTTAGGGACAATTCCACAACTCCTACCACCACTTTTCCACAGTCGCTATATTTAATTTATTGTTTCTTTATCTAAACAGCCCCTAGCTTTTATTTACATGTTCTTTATTATCTTGCAAACCTATCCTATCACTCCTATAAAGTACTTCTAGTTTCATACTTGTTCTAGGTAAAGCAAACGTCAAGCATGCGTAGAGTTGTATCGGTGGTCGATAGAACTTGAGGGAATATTTATTCTACCTTTAGATCCTCGTTGGGTTCGACACTCTTACTTATCGAAAACTGTTGCGATCCCCTACACTTGTGGGTTATCAAGACCTTTTTCTGGCGCCGTTGCCGGGGAGTTATAGCGTGGGGTGAATATTCTTGTGTGTGCTTGTTTGCTTTATCACTAAGTAATTTTTATTTGATGTTCTTAGTTGTTTTCTATCTTTAGTTATGGGTAGGAAACGCAAAATACCAAAAAAATTAGTTGTACCTACTGCACGAATGGTTGAAGAACCACTCGAAATCTATCACACTATTGAAGCTTTTTACTTGGATCATCTTCGATCCCTTTGTGCTCGTGCTGAAACCCCAACTAGCTTAGTTGAGGGCAAATCTTTAGATGAGCATGCTTGTTATGTGCGACACCGTATATCTGAAAAAGGGAAACTATTATGGGATCAAATTCAACGTTTGCAATGCTATGCTTGGACTTTATGTGAATTATATGATGTTACTTGTTGTTCTGAAAACCCTAAGAAACAGCTTCCCTACCAATGCTTGTTTAGTGATAATGGAATCGTATCTTCATATGCTAAGGGTGTTTATAATTACTATGATGTTCAACAAATTGAAGAATTTGTTGCTTTTAAGGGTGCTTATGAAATTGCTTCTTTGATTGAAAAGTATGATGCTACTCTCTACAAATCTGAAAATTTTGCCATACTTGAATATTGCTATGATAATTATGCTTCTAATGCCTATGTTAAACTATATATTGAGGCCTACCCCGCTGTCCAAGAAGAGACTAATATTTTGCAGGAAGCTATGGAAGAAGAATTTGATGAAACTGTGAGCTCATTGGATGAAAAAGATGATGAGGAGAGCGAAGAACAAAAGGAGGAAGAGTGGATTAGGTACCCGTGCCCACCTTCTAATGAGAGTAACTCTTCAACTCATACATTGTTTAATTCCCCTTCATGCTTACTGAAGGATGATTGCTATGATGATTGCTATGATCCCTTGAATTTGTTTGAAATATCCCTTTTTGATGATGCTTGCTATGCTTGTGGCCAAGATGCCAATATGAATTATGCTTATGGAGATGAACTTGCTATAGTTCCTTATGTTAAACATGAAATTGTTGCTATTGCACCCACGCATGATAGTCCTATTATCTTTTTGAATTCTCCCTACTACACTATATCAGAGAAGTTTGTGCTTATTAAGGATTATATTGATGGGTTGCGTTTTACTACTACACATGATGATTTTGATGAATGTAATATGCATGTGCTTGCTGCTCCTACTTGCAATTATTATGAGAGAGGAACTACATCTCCGCCTCTTTATGTTTCCAACACGATAGAATTGCAAGAAACTGCTTATACTATGCATTGGCCTTTACTTTGTGTGCATGAATTGTTCTTTTATGACATGCCGATGCATAGGAAGAGAGTTAGACTTTGTTGTTGCATGATATATGTTACTTTGTGCTCTCTACTAAATTACAAATCATTGTTAATTAAAATTGGCTTTGATATACCTTGGGATCCGGGTGGATCCATTACTTGAGCACTATATGCCTAGCTTAATGACTTTAAAGAAAGCGCTGCCAGGGAGACAACCCGGAAGTTTTAGAGAGTCATTTATTTCTGTTGAGTGCTTTTATATAGTTTAAAAACAAAAAAAATAAAGAGGGTAACCTAAAAACTTTTCAAAAAGGAAAGTGAAAGTGAGAGAGACAAGCACTGTTGAAGTGGGAGAGCTCCTTGAACTTTGTTCATGCTCATGGAAAATTTGTGAATCTTGATTACAGAAACTTTTCATCAAAAATAATTATCTCCTTGTACAATTCCATTGTTTTATAAAAATAATGTGCCAAGGTTTGCCTTTAGGATGTTTACAATGCCTGTTGGTTTGTACGGTGCAGGACAGAAACTTTGGCTGTAGTGCACGATTTTACATTTTTAACTGGAAAGTAAAATGGTTCTGATTCCTTTTGCAATGTCTTTCTGTACAATGTTTTTATTTTTCATAATTTTGGTAGAAATTTTGGGTCCCAGAAGTATGGTGAATGTTCAGATTTCTACAGACTGTTCTATTTTTGACAGATTCTGTTTTTGATGCATAGTTTGCTTGTTTTGATGAATCTATCAATTTATATCAGTGGATTAAGCCATGAAAAAGTTATATTACAGTAGACACAATGCAAAAACAAAATATGAATTGGTTTGCAACAGTACTTAGAGTGGTGATTTGCTTTATTATACTAACGGATCTTACCGAGTTTTCTGTTGAAGTTTTGTGTGGATGAAGTGTCTAAACAAGGAGGTCTCGATATGAGGAAAAGGAAGAGAGGCAAGAGCTCAAACTTGGGGATGCCCGAGGCACCCCATGTAAATATTCAAGGAGACTCAAGCGTCTAAGCTTGGGGATGCCCCGGAAGGCATCCCCTCTTTCTTCAACAAGTATCAGTATGTTTTCGTATTCGTTTCGTTTATGCATTATGTGCAAGTCTTGGAGCGTCTTTTGCATTTAGTTTTCACTTTTCTTTTATGCACCATGCTGGTATGAGATAGTCCTTGGTTGATTATAGAATGCTCATTTCACTTCACTTAAATCTTTTGAGTGTGGCTTTATAGAATGCTTCATGTGCTTCACTTATATCATTTGAAGTTGGATTGCCTGTTTCTCTTCACATAGAAAACCGCCATTAGTAGAATGCTCTTTTGCTTCACTTATAATTGTTAGAGCGTGGGCATATCTTTTGTAGAAAGAATTAAACTCTCTTGCTTCGTTTATATCTATTTAGAGAGATGACAGGAATTGGTCATTCACATGGTTAGTCATAAAATCCTACATAAACTTGTAGATCGCTGAATATGATATGTTTGATTCCTTGCAATAGTTTTGCGATATAAAGATGGCAATATTAGAGTTATGCTAGTGGGTGGTTGTGGATTGTATAGACACTTGTGTTGAGGTTTTCAAGTCCCGTAGCATGCACGTATGGTAACCGTTGTGTGACAAATTTGAAGCATGGGGTGTTTATTTGATTGTCTTCCCTATGAGTGGCAGTCGAAGGACGAGCGATGGTCTTTTCCTACCAATCTATCCCCCTAGGGGCATGCGTAGTAGTACTTTTCTTCGAGGGCTAATAAACTTTTGCAATAAGTATATGAGTTCTTTATGACTAATGTGAGTCCATGGATTATACGCACTTTTACCTTTCCATCACTGCTTGCCTCTTCGGTACCGTGCATTGCCCTTTCTCACCTTGAGAGTTGGTGCAAACTTCACAGGTGCATCCAAACCCCGTGATATGATACGCTCTATCACACATAAGCCTCATTATATCTTCCTCAAAACAGCCACCATACCTACCTATCATGGCATTTCCATAGCCATTCCGAGATATATTGCCATGCAACTTCCATCATCATCATATACATGACTTGAGCATTTATTGCCATATCACTTTGCATGATCGTAAGATAGCTAGCATGATGTTTTCATGGCTTGTCCACTTTTTGATGTCATTGCTATGCTAGATCATTGCACATCCCGGTACACCGCCGGAAGCATTCATATAGAGTCATATCTTTGTTCTAGATATCGAGTTGTAATATTGAGTTGTAAGTAAATAAAAGTGTGATGATCATCATTATAGAGCATTGCCCCATGAAAAGAAAAAAAAGAAAAAAAGAAAAATAAAAGGGGCAATGTTACTATCCTTTTTCCACACTTGTGCTTCAAAGTAGCACCATGTTCTTCATATAGATTGTCTCCTATGTTGTCACTTTCATATACTAGTGGGAATTTTTCATTATAGAACTTGGCTTGTATATTCCAACGATGGGCTTCATCAAATGCCCTAGGTCTTCATGAGCAAGCAAGTTGGATGCACACCCACTTAGTTTAAAGTTTGAGCTTTCGTACACTTATAGCTCTTAGTGCATCCGTTGCATGGCAATCCCTACTCCTCGCATTGACATCAATTTATGGGCATCTCCATAGCCCGTTGATTAGCCGCATCGATATGAGACTTTCTCCCTTTTTTGTCTTCTCCACATAACCTCCATCATTATATTCTATTCCACCTATAGTGCTATATCCATGGCTTGCGCTCATGTATTGCATGAGGGTTGAAAAAGCTGAAGCGGTTAAAAAGTACGAACCAATTGCTCGGCTCGTCATCGGGGTTGTGCATGATGGGAGCTTTTTGTGTGACGAAAATGAAGCATGGCCAAACTGTATGATTTTGTAGGGATAAGCTTGCTTTGGCCTTGTTGTTTTGAAAAGACATGATTGCTTTATTGGTACGCTCGAAGTATTATTGTTTTTTATGTCAAATGATAGACTATTGCTTTGAATCACTCGTGTCTTAATATTCATGCCATGATTAGACATATGATCAAGATTATGCTAGGTAGCATTCCACATAAAAAATTATCTTTTTTATCATTTACCTACTCGAGAACGAGCAGGAATTAAGCTTGGGGATGCTGATACGTCTCCGTCATATCTATAATTTTTGATTGTTCCATGCCAATATTCTTCAACTTTCATATACTTTTGGCAATTTTTTATACTATTTTTGGGACTAACATATTGATCCAGTGCGCAGTGTCAGTTCCTGTTTGTTGCATGTTTTATGTTTCGCAGAAACCAATATCAAACAGAGTCCAAACGGGATAAAAACGGACGGAGAATTATTTTGGAATATTTGGGATTTTCTAGAGGAAGAATCAACGCGAAACGGTGTCCGAGGTGGCCACGAGATAGGGGGCGCGCCCTCCCCCCTGGGAGTGCCCTGGACTCTTGTGGGCCACCCGTAAGGCGGTTGACGCCCTTTTTTTGCCGCAAGAAAGCTAATTTTACAAGAAAAATCTGGGCGAAAGATTCACCCCAATCGGAGTTACGGATCTCCAGATATAAATGAAACGGTGAAGGGGCAGAAACAGGGAACGCAGAAACAGAGAGATAGATCCAATCGGAGGGGCTCTCGCCCCTCCCAAGCCATGGAAACCCTTCTCCCATCTAGGGAGGAGGTCAAGGAATAATAAGAAGAAGGGGGCCTCTCTCCCCCTTGCTTCCGGTGGCGCCGGAACGCTGGCGGGGGCCATCATCATCACCGCGATCTTCACCAACACCTCCGCCATCTTCACCAACATCCCCATCACCTTCCCCCATCTATATTCAGTGTTCCACTCTCCCACAACCCGCTGTACCCTCTACTTGAACATGGTGCTTTATGCTTCATATTATTTTCCAATGATGTGTTGCCATCCTATGATGTCTGAGTAGATTTTCGTTGTCCTATCGGTGATTGATGAATTGCTATGATTGGTTTGAGTTGCATATTTTATTACTGGTGCTGTCCTATGGTGCCCTCTGTGTCGCGCAAGCATGAGGGATTCTTGCTGTAGGGTGTTGCAATGTGTTCATGATTCGCTTATAGTGGGTTGCGTGAGTGACTGAAACACAAACCCGAGTAAGTAGATTGTTGCGTATGGGATAAAGGGGACTTGATACTTTAATGCTATGGTTGGGTTTTACCTTAATGAATCTTTAGTAGTTGCGGATGCTTGCTAGAGTTCCAATCATAAGTGCATATGATCCAAGAAGAGAAAGCATGTTAGCTTATGCCTCTCCCTCAAATAGAATTGCAATAGTGATTACCGGTCTAGTAACATAGTCAATTTCTTAGGGACAATTCCACAACTCCTACCACCACTTTTCCACACTCGCTATATTTACTTTATTGTTTCTTTATCTAACAGCCCCTAGCTTTTATTCACGTGTTCTTTATTATCTTGCAAACCTATACTATCACTCCTACAAAGTACTTCTAGTTTCATACTTGTTCTAGGTAAAGCAAACGTCAAGCGTGCGTAGAGTTGTATCGGTGGTCGATAGAACTTGAGGGAATATTTATTCTACCTTTAGCTCCTCGTTGGGTTGGACACTCTAACTTATCAAAAACTGTTGCGATCCCCTACACTTGTGGGTTATCAACGCTCGCTGAACTTGGCTAGCAGCATGATTAGCTGCCCAGTGACAAGAGCCAACTCCAAGCCGAGGTGGACCGCCTGAAGGCGGAGGCTCACCAAGCGGAGCTCCTTCGCCTCAAGGGGGAGCATGAGAAGGAAACCGCCGCTAAGGACGATGAGGTAAAGGCAGCCGTCGATAAGCGCGCCGAGCTGGAGAAGGCGCTTGAAGCGTGCGACTGTGCCGGGGACTTGGAGCGGCATGGTACGTTGCTCGAAGAGCAGCACCTAGACGAGGCCTTCGCCAGTAAGTGTCTTTTTGTTGGTTTCGCTGAGTTGCGAGCCGGCTGAGTCTTTTTGTTGCTGACTGTCTTACTTCTTTTCTTGACAGGGCATTTCTCGGAGACGCAAGAGAGGACTGACAAGGCTGTGCTTGCTCAACGGTCGACCCATGCGAACGTGGGTGCCGGGCTTGACCCGAACGTCGCCTGGAGTTTCCCGGAGATTATGCATGCCGCCGAGGCCCGCCTGCAGGTCTTGGGTACGCATATGGCGCGGGTGTCCGAAGCTGGAGTGGGGATGACGGCGGCCCTCTGGCCTGGTGCCGTTGCGCTCGATAGCTTCACACGGTTGGCGCGGTGGATAGAAGCTGGACCGTCGCAGTTTCACGTGTGGCGCGTTTTAGCCGCTCGTGCTGGTGCCGACCTGGCGCTGAGGTTTATCATGTCCTGGTACCCAGATCTGAACCTGGACCAGCTGGCGGCCCAACGAGCCGGCGCGGAGCCCCAACTACAGGCGGAGGCGGGCCGGATCACCACATGGGCCAGCTACCTGGCTTCGTTTGCATTGCACGACAAGTTCTAGGTAGAGCGGACCGAAGATGGCGGGATGTGCCGCCTGACAGCTTTGGCTTGCTGCTTGATGACCCGGCGGGCAACTCCAAGAAGACGGGTGCCTACGCGAATGACGAGGCCGAGTTGGACGATACCGGTGCTTCGGTGAACCCGAAGGCTACTGCGGAGGAGCCGGCAGCTGCGCAACCCGGTGCGGGAGCCGCCTAAAGCCGCCATGTTTTATCTTTCTTGCATTTTGGTTAAGTGACAGGTCCACCCACCCATTGGGGTGTATTGGTGAATGTAATGAACTCTGGCCTTGGGCCCATATTTCTGCAATGTAAATATTTTCGCGAGTGTTTATGCCTTTGCTCTTTGTTCTCAAAGACTTTTTCCTTGCTTGCTCCATCTTTGGGCCTCCCCCCTGCAAGTTGAACAGCCAGGTTCCGATCTGTGACAAGGAGTTCGGTCCTTGGAAAGAGCCTGCAGTACTTAGGCCTTTCGAACGTTGAGCGCGAGCGAAACACTCACTGGGCCGGCTGGCGAGCAGCCGGTCATGCAGCATTTTGGTGCGGTGAGGCCGGGTTGGCCAATTCGGTAAATCCAACTTAGTGTTTCTCGGCGTGCAGATGCTTTGGCCCATAGTTATTACCAGCCAACAACCGAATCCGGACTGTGGCGTAGGGTGAAGTGGAGGGCCTTGGCTACTCGAACACACCGGGTTGTGCTAAGGAGGACGGCGGGTCGCGGCCAAGCCGGCCAACCCCCAAGCCCCCGGGTTGGGTGGGCCAACCCGGTGGTGGAGGTTTAAGAAAATTTACAAGGATGTGTGGAACACCACAACTTGGCAGGAAAAGGTAGCCCCTGAGTGTTGCTCGGGGGCCCCATTGTCTTTCATAGAATTACAAAAGGTAGTGATACATACGTGCATACAGCTAACTGTAAAATGGGCGGAGGAGTTCTGCATTCCAGGGCCAGCTTGTTTCTTCACCGGCGATATCACTCTTGCACTTGTTCGGCTTGCGTGCGTCGATGAGGTAGTATGCATTGAAGTCGCACAAGGCTTTGCTAATGATGAAAGGGCCCTCCCAGGGAGAGGCCAGCTTGTGCTGCCCGACTTGCTGCTGGACAAGCCGGAGCACAAGGTCCCCTTCACGGAATGCGAGAGGCTTGATCTTCTTGCTGTGGTAGTGCCCCAGGCTTTGCTGGTAAATGGCCAATTGACTGAGGGCCAGAAGGCGTGCCTCCTCTAGCAGGCCGACGCCCTCTTCTTTGGCTTCTTTGGGTTGAGCTTCGGTGTACATGGTGACTCGGGGCGAGTCAAACTCGATGTCGGTCGGGATGACTACTTTGGCTCCATAGATGAGGAAGAACGGGGTGAACCCAGTCGACTGGTTTGGCGTTGTTCGGAGACTCCAGAGTACGGCCGGCACCTCGTCAAGCCAACTGGCGGGCGAGTGGACGAGGGGCTCGACAAGCCACGGTTTGATCCCGGCCAGGATGAGACCATTGGCCTGCTCGACCTGGCCGTTGAATTGAGGATGAGCGATGGATGCCAGGTCAAGGCGGATGCCATAGATGGAGCAGTACTGCGCCAGAGCGCCCTTGGCAAAGTTGGTGTCGTTATCTGTGATGATGCTGTGCGGGACGCCGTAGCGAACCGTGATGTCCTTTATGAACTAGACGGCGGTTGGCACTTCCAGCTTCTTGATTGGTCATGCCTCGATTCATTTGGTGAACTTGTCGACGGCCACTAGCAAATGTGTCATGCCACCTTGAGCGGTATTGAAAGGCCCCACCATGTACAGTCCCTAGACGGTGAAGGGCCAAGTGACCGGGATGGTCTGGAGGGTTGGAACCTGCTGGTGACTGTGCTTGTTGAAGCGTTGGCAACCTTCGCATTTGAGGACAAGCGACTCGGCATCTTTGAGGGCCGTGGGCCAGTAGAAACCATGGAGGAATGCCTTGGCCACCAGGGACCTCGCGGCGGCATGGTGCCCGCACTCACCCTGATGTATGTCGAGGAGGATCTCTATGCCCTTGTCTTTCTCGACCAGCACTAGAAAAGGCCAGTCGCGCTGCACTTGACGAGCTCGTGGTTGATGATGTTGTAGGCGGACGCCCTACGTTGCACATGTCGGGCCTCGGTCTCGTCCATGGGGAGTGCTCCATCTTCCAGGAAAGCAAAGATTGGCTGGGCCCACGATAGAGCCGTTACCACTGTGAAGACGGTTACCTGGGTGGGATTTGGGGCGGCAGTCCCTGAGCCGGATCTGGCAACCCCCGGGCCAGGATGAGCAATCCCCGGGTCGGGTTCAGTAGCTCCCGGGTCAGGATCGGTAGCCCCCAGGCTTGGGGTGGGATCGGCAGCCTCTAGGACGGGTTCAGCAGTCCCCGGGACCGGGCTGGGCGGGGGCGCCGCGGGGTCGTCCGGGATGAAGATGGATTCGGAGTCCGGAGACGGCTTGATGGACGGCTTCCTCAGGTGCTCGAGGAAGACACCGGACGGGATGGCCTGCTAGGATAATCCTATCTTGGCAAGCGTGTCGGCGGCTTCATTGTCTGCACGGGGGACGTGAAGGAATTCACAACCGTTGAAGCTGCCGAAGGTGAGAGCTCACCACAACATGCTTGTTGCAGCTTGGGTCAGATAGGTTGAGCTTAATCTTCTTGGTGTCCTTGGACGGCTGGAAGGAGGCCTCGCCCGCCGATTCCCGGGCCGGGGTTGGCATAGCCGGCTCCTCGCCGGCTAGCGCCACAATTCGGTTGAGCTGGCGCCGCTCCTTGGCTATGACCAGCGACTCGGCCAGCTTGGAGCCGGCTTGAGCACATTGCAGAGACTTCTTGTAGTCTCCGACGACGGTGATGAGGCCCTTGGGCCTCGACATCTTCATCTTTAGGTAAGCGTAATGGGGGACCGCCATGAACTTCGTCAGCGCGGACCTTCCCAGCAGCGCGTGGTAAGGGCTATCAAGGTCAATGACCTCGAACAAGATTGGCTCACGCCAGAAGTGGTCGCTGGAGCCGAAGAGGATGTCAAGACGAATCCGGCCGATGGGGGAGCAGGAGAGGCCGGGAACGATGTCATGGAACACTGTCCGGGTTGTCTCCAGCTGCTTTGCCTCGATGCCGAGCTTGGTCATGGTGTCGCAGTAGAGGATGTTGATGCTGCTGCCGCCATCGATGAGGACATGCGAGAACTTGCAAGTGTGCTTTGCAGCGACTATGGTGGGGTCGAGGACCGGGGCGTAACCGCCCGGTGTCGGCATGACGGCCGGGTGGTCGTCCCGGGACCAGGTGATCAGGCACTCCGACCAATGCATGAACTCGGGCTTTGCCGGGATGACCGTGTTCACCTCCTGCCGGATATGGCGCTTGCTGCGCTTGTCGTCGCCGATGCTAGTGAAGACGACGTAGCAGGCGTTCGGGTTGGAGAAGGCTTCATCGCGCATGCCGTCAGCCGCCGGAGGCGGAGGCGGTGGAGGAGGAGGCGGCCTCCCCGCACCCGGAGCCGGAGGAGGAGGCGGAAGAACATCTCCCCTCATCAGCCTTTTGGTGATATTGCACCGCCGGAGTGTGTGGATGGACGGCTTCACGTCGTTGTGATGCTTGCAGGAAGCGTCGAGCATCTGCTCGAAACTCATGGAGGGTTGCCAAGCGGTCTTGCCAGTGCACTGCCGCCGGCTGCCGCCTTGCTCGGCAGGCGGCACCTGCTCGGTTATGGCGACTTAGCAATTGTCGTAGTGGGGAGCTGGCTCCTCGCCCTACCACTACTAGGGAAAAGCCTATACATAGAACTTTATCAGCAGCGCGTGTTAAAAAAGGGCACTACTGCTATACAGCAGTAGCGCGTGAGAAAAAACCACGCTGCAAATACATACATAGCAGTAGCGCGTCCCGCTGTAAAAGCGCTACTACAAAAAAATTCCCACCGCTAAGCCAATTGGCTACACATAGTAGTAGCGCTCTTTTAGAAACAGCGCTGCCACTAATTTTGTTGTAGCAGCGCGTTTATGTGCAACGCGCTACTGCTAACGAAAATAAATAAAATAAAAAACAAATAGAAAAGTAAATGAAAATGAAAAAAATTAGAAAAAGGAGAAAGTAAAAAAAATTAAAATTTAAAGAAAAATAAATGAAAAAGGGAAAAAGGAGAAAGGAATAGCAGTAGCGCGTTTCAGGAAACGCGCTGTAGCTAACTTAGCTATAGCGCGTTTTCGGAAACGCGCGACCGTTATGTTTCACTTAAACAACGGTTCCCCCTCGGCCACCACTTCTTCCCCAAATCCCTCGCCCTCGCCGCCGTCTCACCAATTCGTCGTCGCCCCACTTCGTCGCCGTCTCCTGCTGGCATGGACGCCCGCAACCTCACCGTCTCCTCCCGAGGCCCCCGTCATCCTCAGCGCCGCCGCCCGAGGCCGCCCTCAGCCTCACCGCCCCCGCCCAAGGCCACCCTCGACCTCACCGTCGCCGCCCTCCACCTCACCGCCACCCGAGCCCGCCCAGGACCGCCGTTGCCCGTGCCTGAGCCTGCAACTCCGCCCCTGCCTCCATCGCCGAGCACCTCCCTGATACGTCTCCAACGTATCTATAATTTTTGATTACTCCATGCTACTTTGTCTACTGTTTTGGACTATATTGGGCTTTATTTTCCACTTTTATATTATTATTGGGACTAACCTATTAACCGGAGGCCCAGCCCAGAATTGTTGTTTTTTGCCTATTTCAGTATTTCGAAGAAACAGAATATCAAACAAAGTCCAAACGGAATAAAACCTTCGGGAACGTGATTTCCTCACCGAACGTGATCCAGGAGACTTGGACCCTACTCCAAGAAGTGCCAGAGGCGGTCACGAGGGTGGAGGGCGCGCCCCCTGCCTCGTGGGCCCCCTGTTGCTCCACCGACGTACTCCTTCCTCCTATATATACCTACATACCCCCATTAGATCAGATACGGAGCCAAAAACCTAATTCCACTGCTGCAACCTTCTGTTTCCGCGAGATCCCATCTTGGGGCCTGTTCCGGAGCTCCGCCGGAGAGGGCATCTACCACGGAGGGCTTCTACATCAACACCATAGCCTCTCCGATGAAGTGTGAGTAGTTTACTTCAGACCTTCGGGTCCATAGTTATTAGCTAGATGGCTTCTTCTCTCTTTTTGGATCTCAATACAATGTTCTCCCCCTCTCTTGTGGAGATCTATTCGATGTAATCTTCTTTTTGCGGTGTGTTTGTTGAGACCGATGAATTGTGGGTTTATGATCCAGCTTATATATGAACAATATTTGATTCTTCTCTGAATTCTTTTATGTATGATTGAGTTATCTTTGCAAGTCTCTTCGAATTATCCGCTTGGTTTGGCCAACTAGATTGGTAGTTCTTGCAATGGGAGAAGTGTTTAGCTTTGGGTTCAATCTTGCGATGTCCTTACCCAGTGACAGAAAGGGTTGCAAGGCACGTATTGTATTGTTGCCATCGAGGATAACAAGATGAGTTTTTTTTATCATATTGCATGAATTTATCCCTCTACATCATGTCATCTTGCTTAAGGTGTTACTCTGTTTTACTTAATACTCTAGATGCATGCTGGATAGTGGTCGATGAGTGGAGTAATAGTAGTAGATGCAGAATCGTTTCGATCTACTTGTCTTGGACGTGATGCCTATATACATGATCATACCTAGATAATCTCATAATTATTCGCTTTTCTACCAATTACTCAACAGTAATTTGTTCACCCACCGTAGAATACTTATGCTCTTGAGAGAAGCCACTAGTGAAACCTATGGCCCCCGGGTCTATTCTCATCATATCAATCTCCATTACTTTATTTACTTGCTTTGTTTTTACTTTGCCTTTTACTTTTTACTTTGCATCTCTATATCAAAAATACCAAAAATATTATTTATCATCTCTATCAGATCTCACCCTTGTAAGTAACCGTGAAGGGATTGACAACCCCTAATCGGGTTGGTTGCGAGTAGCCATCGTTTTGTGTAGGTACAAGGGACTCGTGCGTGATCTCGTACTGGATTGATACCTTGGTTCTCAAAAACTGAGGGAAATACTTATGCTACTTTACTGCATCATCCTCTCCTCTTCGGGGAAATCCAACGCAGTGCTCAAGAGGTAGCACTCCCCGCCACCGTCTCTCCCCTCTATGTAAGTCCCCCACCTCTCCCCCACTCCTCTCTCTCTGCATTTTAGAGCAAAAATTAGTAGAGCAAAAGTTAGTTTATAGCAAAAATTTTAGTTTAGAGCAAAGGATGTTAAGTAGTAGATGTTAGAGCAAAAATTAGTTTAGAGCAAAAAAATTGGTTTACAGCAAAAGTTAGTTAGGGCAGTAGGGTTTAATTAGGGTAGATGCTGCTTGTATAGTATATAGTGATACTAGTAGATGTTAATTAGGTTAGGGCAGTAGTGGCACTAGTAGATGTTAATTAGATGTTTTTCAGTTAGGGCAGTAGAGTTTTGCTAGGTTAATTAGGTTAGTAGTGCTGCTAGTAGTAGTGGTACAGTAGGTTAATTAGGTGAAGTTAAATGAATAACCTAAATGAATGAAATTAGTAGTTAACTAAATTTTTTTCCTTTCATCATTATAGAGCACTAAAGTTAACTGAATTTTGTTCTATTAGTAGTTAAATGAATTTTCTCCTACACTTTGTTTTTGAATTAGCTTGTGAAATTTGGACATGTGGTTGCGGTGTCGAAGAGGGATATCTGAAAACTGTTTCCAGGGAATGAAGCTGAGTGGCCTATGTTTTGCTGGAATGTTGATTCATTTCCGTTCCGGCAAATTTCAGGTTCTTGATTTGTCCACTTTTTAGCAAAGGTCATGCCGAAATTTTCCGTGAATTTCGGCATGACTTGTGCTACAAACTAGGACATATCGAGTGCTCGGGATTTGCCGCACCAGGAAGGAGTCAACGTTCCTGCAAAACAATAGGACTTTTTTATGTCATTATTCATTTTATTAGGTCTAGAATTAATTGACTAGATTTAATCATAGGAAACATGGCTAGCAACAATGAAGGACAGGGTTCTGGTGATTGCGACCACGTCTATCGGGCAGCAGACGAATTTTTGAGCCTTGCCGACGATAAACCGATGTTGTTGCTGGGCCCAGTAGTGGCATCGGGGACTGAGACCGACACGCAGACCGGTGCTGAGACTGAGACCGGCGCTGAGACTCAGACCGACATTGAGACTGGCGCTGAGACTGAGACCGGCGCTGCCTTGGGGAGCAGAGCCGGTGTATAACCGAAAGCAAAGAGGCAACGACTTCCTAACAAACTCAGGACTACTAGACTGGTGGTCACAGAGGTGGACGACGGCAATTTTGAGCCAAAGGCGCCCGAGGAAGCGCGCTCGTGCTACGACAATCAAATTGGCTGCATCGTACGGACAACCGCCACCATCAACGATGAGAAACTACCGAAGATAGATAATATGAGGCCCTCCCTCCTAAAGAAGTTTCACCAGATATTCTTGTTCCCGGGCCGGAATGAAAAGGATTACGAAGATCCAGATAAGGACCCGACAATGAAGAAGATAAACAAACACGCCATGAACAAGTTTAGCGACGCGTTGGCCGCCTGGAAAACAAGGGTGAAAGCAAGGATCATCGACAAGGAACCCTACTCCGAGATTGTAAAGGATAATCCAACAATCATGGAATAGCGGTTTCAAATATTCAAGGAGGCTTGCAAGGCCGAAGCTGCCAAAAAAAGTCTAAGTACATGAAGGGGCTTCAAGAGAAGAACATTGGGAGCCACCACCTCGGAAGCCGTGGTTATGGCGGAAAGAGGTCCAAATGGGCCAAGGAGGACGCGGAAGCCGCGAGTCTGGGCATCCCATACCCCTTGTCGGAGTTCACCGTCCCGCAGGAGCGTGACGTCCTCAGGGCCCGACACCATTGGAACCCAGTGAAGAAGGTTTACAAGACAAACCCGGTCACGACGGAGTTCATGAGACTGCTGGTAATTTTAGTTTCTGATCAATTCGACTGCACACGTTAGTCATGTTTGTAAATGATCCTTGTGCCTTTTGCAGAGAGAGCAACACAGGATTGCAGCCGAAAGCGACTCGCCGTCTGAGGCATTGGCGAGGCCCAAGTGGGACACTCCATTCAACCGGGCGTTGAACATATTGAAACGACTCCTGGTGGATACTCGACCATCGTATGGACGCGTGCACGGTGTCAGAGACGGCGTCACATGGAAGAAGTACTACCGTGAGACCACGAAGGAGAGAAAGGAAAGAAGGAGGTTAACTAAAGAAAACATCGACAAGAAGGTTGAGATTGCGGTTGAGAAGAAATCGTCTTAGACAGTCGCAACAGCGGTAGCTGCCGCAAAACTGGTGGTTGCAGATATATGTATTTCCTTGGCTCCGGCCGTTTTCACTTGGACTAAGCAAAATCCAGGAAAAATGCAGCGGACTTTCCCCTTGCTGACTTCTTGGAGAGCAGCTCGACTAGCGTTGCACCAGCACCTACTCCCGCACCTGCTCCCACACCGGCTCCGGCACCGGACATGCTCGGCGGTGCTTCGTCTTTGGCTGAGCTCGACGCCCTCACGGTATCTGTCACACCGGCCCCGTTCAATAAATGTATAATCTCCCGTTTTTGTTGCCTTTCGGATGTCTCACATCGCAGACTTTTCTTTGCAGGCCGACGAAACCCCGTGCACGATATTGTACACCATCAGCGACCAGAAGGTGGACGTGGGGAAGGCGATGATAATGGAGCTAAAGGAACCATTGTTCCAGAGCCGGCTGATTCCCCCGAACATCTTCAAGGTTTCCGTGGCCAGTGTCAAACCGGGCCACGAGAATTTGCCTCCTCTGATACTAGTGGGGGATGACGACGAGACCTGTTGCGGCTTGGTGATTGTTGCAATGGGTGGGTCCTGTTGTTTCCAAAGAGCCTGCTTCGTCTGGAGGCGGCCGGGAGCACACCCACGAGCATGCAGCCTCAGCAAGGTATGAACATCAACACCCCACCTACCTAATTAGCTTCGGGTGTCGGGTTGGGCTATAGCGGACGGGGTAAGGAGGAGGCTCCATTAGTCACTGATGACGTTGCCATGGATGAGGATGAGGATGACGATGGCACTCAACAGTATGTCTATACTAGCGCCTACTCAGGATTTGAGCGTCATGAGTCGGTGCCTGAATTGCCATCTCCAGAGGCTGAACGTATTATGGACGACCTTCCGGTAGTAAAGAAGTCTAGGAAGGGAGCGAGGAAAGGCAAAAAAGCTGATTCTATGATCCAGCTACCTCAGCAGCCTCGACTTTAGGACCGTATAGATATCCCGATGCGGATAAATGGCATATCCCCGGTCAACCAATCCTACCTGCAAGAGCGCTAGGGGCCAGATTCGGCGATCTAAGGAGACTTCATCACGATGTGCTGCGGATAGAGAAAGGCCTCATCGCCTTGAAAGATCCAGGATACCCACTCTACGCGGTTAACATTCCGCAGCAAATGTCGTACGTCGACTGCTTCCCCGCGGATAAGTTCTTCCTTCGATTCGATTACATATTCGACATGTTTCACGTGAAGAAGCTGGATTTTATGTTTGTCCGCCTTTATGCCTTGCACATGAACTGCATCATCAGGGTTGAGCAGATACCTCATATCTGTGTCGCTGACCCGTACTACATGCACGAGGGCTTCTTGGGAGTCTGCGCAAAGCACTGTGAATACGCGAGGGAATACATCGTCAGTTTCATGCTCGCCAATAAGGACAAGGAGGCGATTCTCGTGCCTTATCATCCCGTGTAATTCATCCGCACGGCTATCATTCCTTCGATTTCAATCATTCATTTGCACGGTGGAGGCTAATTAATTTGAGTTGTACTTATTTTGTGCAGCGGCGGGCGCGCCGTCCTCATCATCCTCTACCCCGATACTCCCACGCTCTTTACTTGGACTCGTCGAAGATCATTCACAAAAAGGATTACACCCACATCAAGGATGTTCTCGACAGTGCTATGTTTTACTACCAAGCACGGGGTGGAGAGGTCAAGGACAAGAAGAGAAGGGGCGGCAGGCTCGCCTTCAGCCATAAGACCGACTTCTGCTGCATCCAGCAACCGAGCGATTCTCTTAATGATGGATTCTATGTCCTACACCACATGCTGGAGTACAGACAGGATCACCAGAACCTTCACATGTCACCTAGATCCAGTGATGCCCATATTCTGCAATGGGCAAAGGACATAGGAGATGTCGAGGATCATCGACTTCGAGCTGAGTTCTATAACATCCAGCGCGAACTTGCCCAAATCATCACGAAGGAGGTCGTCGGAAAAACAGGGATGTTCTACGGAGAAGGACAAATGTCGCGGGAAGACGTCCGAACATGGGTAGCCTCTCAACGTCTCAACATGAAGCCTTTCACTAAGCTCAGGGACTATCTCCCTGACATGGATGGATGGCACGGCATGGTGTAGTGATTGTCGATATATGACAATGTGTCCGTTTAGTCCATACTTTCTGTATGACAAAACTTTGAGTTATGCATGCTGAAACTTTATTTGTGATGTAATTAAACCGTCCTCCTCCTCGACTAGCGAAGATCACTCTAGTTAGGGCATTTTGGGTACGATGAACTTTGTTATTTATGCTTATGATATCTTGTTTCTATTTTTGCCAAGTCTGTCTCTTTATGTTGCTCAACTATATATGTTGCATATCATCAACTCATGTGACAATGCATATGCATAGATCATCGATGGCGAAGAAGTGCTACGCCAGGAGTATATATACGACGAGTGGCCGGAGTGTCAGGCCCAGGTGTACCGGTTTCCGGTTTCTGAGCGACATGCAGTAGTTAGTTTAGGTTCACGCTAATGCGAGAGAGGGATACGAACTCATGTACTGCATAGTTCCACTCTCACTCAAAGTGATAGCTCTTCTCGCGTATATCATTGTTTAGATGGATGACGATGTATTTGCAAGTAACCGAGACTTGTATCGCTATTTTTGAGATGATGACGAGAGACCACTTTGTGTTGGATGATGATTATGATGATGACATGATTTGATGAGACTAGTTGTATGTATATGCTATGGTTACATTTGTATGTGTATGATATGCTAAAGATTATTGTATAAAGCCTATTCAAATACAAAACAAATATGTAGGAAAAAAACTAATAAAACTAGTAGTAGTGAGGGAAAAAAAGTTAGCAGTAGCGCCGCCTTACCAGTAGCGCTTCCCTATAAAAAGCGCTGCAGATAATATCGGCAGCGCTCTTCTCTAAAGCGTGCTACAACTATCCATGTATAGCAGTAGCATGGGACGACAGGCGCTACAACTATACGTTAGCTGTAGCGCCTTATCAGTAGCGCATAGTCCCGCGCTACTGATAGGCCTAAAACCCATGCTGCTGCTAGGCTTTTCCCTAGTAGTGTATGCTTGTTATTCTACTGGGGGTTCTGCTGGCGGCTACTCTTGCCAGCCGGCTAGGAGGGTGATACTGGCATTGCCTTGCCGAAAGCGTCCAACACGACTTGGACCTTCATGGCGGAGTCGGCGCTAACGTACTTGTCCGCCGTGACCATGAGCGTCGCCATGGTTTTCGGCTCGGACCGCAGGAGCTTGTGCTTGAGCAGGGTGCCATCCCGACAGCTGTTCATGAAGTACTGGATGGCCTGGACCTCGTGGACCCTCTCGCAGCTGTTCCAGAGCTCGGTCCAGCTAGCGAGGTACTGGCGACTGGTCTCCTCCGGCCCCTGAATGCACATGGTGAGCTGGCTGGGCCGTCCCTGGCGCTTGTAGGTGCCGGTGAAGTTTAGTACAAACACCTTCTCCAAGTCGAGCCAGACGTTGATGCTGCCGGCTGGCAGGCTGTTGAGCCACGTCCAGGCTAAGCCTTGCAGCATGAGGGGCGCATAGCGGACGACTAGACGCCGGTTGCCGCCGGCGATGCCAACGACGGTGGAGTAGTCGGTGAGCCAGTCTTCAGTCTTGACGGTGTCGTTGAACTTGGGAGTGTTGCGAGGCAGCGTGAACCCCTTGGTGAAGGGCTCGTCGCGGATGCATGGGCCAAAACAAGCCAGACCAGCCGCGTTATCTTCCTGGAGCTGGAGGGAGAGAGCCAGCTTCTCGATGCGGTGGCGGGTGTCGGTGTTGTCGATGTCGCACGGACCCAACCGGGTTGCAGCTGGGCCTCGAAGAGCCGGATCGGCTGGAGCTGGCCACCCACGCCGGCCGGCGGGCAGAGGAAGGTCTTGCAGGCGACGGTCGTCAGGAGCCGACTCGTTGCCCAGGTTGTCGTCGATCACAGCTTGGCTTTGTCGGGGTCAAGCGCCCCGGGTTCTCCTGGACTGGGCCTCGCTGCCAGGTGGAGAAGACACCTGCTGGGTATCTCGGAGCGCGGTCGGGTCCTTGGGGTGGCATGATCCAGACATGGCAGGGTTGTCGAGGCGCTTCTGCTGCGCTTTGGCCGTGGCGAGGAGATCCCGAACACATTGCTATCGCTCAAGCAGCTCTTTGCTCTGCAGGAGCTTCAGGCCCTCTACGCCCGCCTCCATGGTGCGCATTTTCATGATGGGGGTGTTGTAATTGGGGGGGGGATCACGCCTAGAGCGCGCCCGAGGGCTCCTCCTCAGACACGTACTTCGGCAACCCGGCTGGGTTCGGCTGTGGCCGGTGTAACGTTACGCAGCTTCACGCTCCCGCTGAGCGGACTCCAGCTGGCGCTGCATGGGAGCGAGCGACGTGCCCTGATCTAGCAGGCGCATGAAGGAAATATGCCCTAGAGGCAATAATAAAGTTCTTTTTTATATTTTCTTATATCATGATAAATGTTTATTATTCATGCTAGAATTGTATTAACCGGAAATTTAGTACATGTGGGAATACATAGACAAAACAATGTGTCCCTAGTATGTCTCTACTTGACTAGCTCGTTAATCAAAGATGGTTATGTTTCCTGACCATAGACATGTGTTGTCATTTGATGAACATGATCACATCATTAGGAGAATGATGTGATGGACAAGACCCATCCATTAGCTTAGCATTATGATCGTTCCAGTTTCATTGGTACTGCTTTCTTCATGACTTATACATGTTCCTCAGACTATGAGATTATGCAACTCCTGAATACTGGAGGAACACCTTGTGTGCTATCAAACGTCATAACGTAACTGGGTGATTATAAATATGCTCTACAGGTGTTTCCGAAGGTGTTTTTTGGGTTGGCATAGATCGAGATTAGGATTTGTCACTCCGTGTTTCGGAGAGGTATCTCTGGCCCCTCTCGGTAATGCTCATCAATATAAGCCTTGCAAGCAATGTGGCTAATGAGTTAGTTGCGGGATGAAGTATTACGGAACGAGTAAAGAGACTTGCCGGTAATGAGATTGAACTAGGTATGATGATACTGACGATCGAATCTCGGGCAAGTAACATACCGATGACAAAGGGAACAACGTATGTTGTTATGCGGTTTGAACGATAAAGATCTTTGTAGAATATGTAGCAGCCAATATGAGCATCCAGGTTCCGCTATTGGTTATTGATCGGAGATGTGTCTTGATCATGTCTACATAGTTCTCGAACCTGTAGGGTCCGCACGCTTAACGTTCGATGACGATTTGTATTATGAGTTAGGTGTTTTTGATGACCAAAGTTTGTTCGGAGTCTCGGATGAGATCACGGATGTGACAAGGAGTCTCGAAATGGTCGAGACATAAAGATTGATATATTGGAAGGCTATGTTTCGGCACCTGAAAGGTTTCGGAAGGGTTCGTGCATTTTTCGGAGTACTGGGAGGTTACCGGAACCCCCCGGGGGATTAATGGGCCTTATGGGCTTTAGTGGAAAAGGAGAGGAAGGCTGCAGGGTGGCCGTGTGCCCCCCTTGGCTGGTCTGAATTGGACTAGGAGAGGGCGCCCCCTTGTTCCTTCTCCCTCTCCACCTCTTTCCCTCTCTCCCTCTCTTGGAAAAGGAAGGGGACTCCAACTATGGTTGGGAATCCTAGTTGGACTCCCCCTATAGGCGCGCCCCTCCTTGGCCAGCCTCCTCCTCCTCTCTCCTTTATATACGGGGGGCAGGGGGCACCCCAAAGGATAACAGTTGTTCTCTCAGTCGTGTGCGGTGCCCCCCTCCACAATTTAACACCTCGGTCATATCGTCGTAGTGCTTAGGCGAAGCTCTGCACCGGTAACATCATCAACACCGTCGCCACGCCATTGTGCTGATGGAACTCTCCCTCGTCCTCAGTTGGATCAAGAGCTCGAGGGACGTCATTGTGCTGAACGTGTGCTGAACATGGAGGTGCCGTACGTTCGGTACTTGGATCGGTTGGATCGTGAAGACGTTCGACTACATCAACCGCGTTACTAAACGCTTCCACTTTCGGTCTACGAGGGTACATGGACACACTCTCCCCTCTCGTTGCTATGCATCTCCTAGATAGATCTTGCGTGATCGTAGGAAAATTTTGAATTACTATGTTCCCCAACAGTGGTATTAGAGCCAGGTCTACGCGTAGATGTTTTATGCACGAGTATAACACAAAGAGTTGTGGGCGATAATAGTCATACTGCTTACCACCAATGACTTACTTTGATTCTACGGTATTGTTGGATGAAGCTGCCCGGACCGACATTACATGACCGTGTTCATGAGACTGGTTCTACCGACGTGCTTTTGCACACAGGTGGCTGGCGGGTGTCTGTTTCTCCAGCTTTAGTTGAATCGAGTTTGACTACGGCCGATCCTTGTTGAAGGTTAAAACAACACACTTGACGAAAAATTGGTGTGGTTTTGATGCATAGGTAAGTACGGTTCTTGCTAGAAGCCCATAGCAACCACGTAAAACTTGCAACAACAAAGTAGAGGACGTCTAACTAGTTTTTGCAGGGCTTGTTGTGATGTGATATGGTCAATACATGATGAGATTTAAATTGTTGTATGAGATAATCATGTTTTGTAACAGAGTTATCGGCAACTGGTAGGAGCCATATGGTTGTCGTTTTATTGTATGAATTGCAATCGCCATGTAATTGCTTTACTTTATCACTACGCGGTAGCGATAGTCGTAGTAGAAATAGTTGGCAAGACGACAACGATGCTACGATGGTGATCAAGGTGTCAAGCCGGTGACGATGGATATCATGATGATGCTTCGGTGATGGAGATCATGAGCACAAGATGATGATGGCCATACCATGCCACATATTTTGATTGCATGTGATGTTTATGTTTTATGCTTCTTATTTTTCTTAGTATGGCGGTAGCATTATAAGATGATCCCTTACTAAAATTTCAAGGTATAAGTGTTCTCTCTGAGTATGCACCGTTGCGACAGTTCTTCGTGCTGAGACACCACGTGATGATCGGGTGTGATAGGCTCTACGTTCACATACAATGGGTGCAAGCCAGTTTTGCACATGCAGAATACTCGGGTTAAACTTGACGAGCCTAGCATATACAGATATGGCCTCGAAACACTGGAGACCGAAAGGTCGAGCGTGAATCATATAGTAGATATGATCAACATAGGGAGTTCACCATTCAAAACTACTCCATCTCACATGATGATTGGACATGGTTTAGTTGATACGGATCACGTGATCATTTAGATGACTAGAGGGATGTCTATCTAAGTGGGAGTTATTAAGTAATATTATGATTAATTGAACTTTAATTTATCATGAACTTAGTCCTTATGTTGTAGATCAATAGCTCGCGTTGTAGCTTCCCTATGTTTTTATATGTTCCTAGAGAAAACTAAGTTGAAAGATAATAGTAGCAATGGTGCAGACTGGGTCCGTGATCTGAGGTTTATCCTCATTGCTGCACAGAAGAATTATGTCCTTGATGCACCATTAGGTGACAGACCTATTGCAAGAGCAGACGCAGACGTTATGAACGTTTGGCTAGCTCAATATGATGACTACTTGATAGTTTAGTGCACCATACTTTACGACTTAGAAATGGGGCTTCAAAGACATTTTGAACGCCACAGAGCATATGAGATGTTCCAAGAGCTGAAATTGGTATTTCAGACTCATGCCCGTGTCAAGAGGTATGAGAACTCTGACAAGTACTTCGCCTAAAAGGATGGAGGAGAATTGCTCAGCTAGTGAGCATGTGCTCAGAATGTCTGGGTACTACAATCGCTTGAATCAAGTGGGAGTTAATCTTCTAGATAAGATAAGTGACTGATAGAGTTCTCTAGTCACCATCACCAAGTTACTGGAACTCCGTGATGAACTATAGTATGCAAGGGATGATGAAAACGATTCCCGAGCTCTTCGTAATGCTGAAATCGACGAAGGTAGAAATAAAGAAAAAGCATCAAGTGTTGATGATTAAACAAGATCACTAGTTTCAAGAAAAACGGCAAAGGGAAAGAAAGTGGAACTTCAAGAAGAATGGGAAGCAAGTTGTCACTCCCGTGAAGAATCCCAAAGTTAGACCTAAGCCTGAAACTGAGTGCTTCTACTTCAAAGGAAATGGTCACTGGAAGCGGAAGTACCCCAAATATTTGGTGGATAAGAGGGATGGCAAAGTGAACAAAGGTATATTTGATATACAAGTTATTGATGTGTACCTTTCTAGTGTTCATAGTAGCCCCTGAGTATTTGATACTTGTTCAGTTGCTAAGATTAGTAACTCGAAACAGGAGTTACAGAATAAAACAGAGACTAATTGAGGGTGAAGTGATGATATGTATTGGAAATGGTTCCAAGATTGATATGATCATCATCGCACACTCCTTATACTTCCGGGATTAGTGTTGAACCTAAATAAATGTTATTTGGTGTTTGCGTTGAACATGAATATGATTAGATCATGTTTGTTGCAATACGGTTATTCATTTAAGACAAAGGTTAATTGTTATTCTGTTTACATGAATAAAACCTTCTATGGTCATACACACAATGCTGATGGTTTATTGAATCTCGATCGTAATGATACACATATTCATGATATTGATGCCAAAAGATGCAAAGTTGATAATGATAGTGCAACTTATTTGTGGCACAGCCGTTTGGGTCATATCGGTGTAAAGCGCATGAAGAAACTCCATAAAGGCGGACTTTTGGAATCACTTGATTATGAATCATTTGATACTTGCGAACCGTGCCTTATGGGCAAGATGACTAAAAAGCCGTTCTCCGGAACAATGGACAAGCTAATGACTTATTGGAAATAATACATACTGATGTATGCAGTCCGATGAATGGTGTGGCTCGTGGCATGTATCGTTATTTTCTGACCTTCACATATGATTTGAGCAGATATGGGTATATCTTCTTAATGAAACATAAGTCTAAAACATTTTAAAAGTTCAAAGAATTTCAGAGTGAAGTGGAAAATCATCGTAACAAGAAAATGAAGTTTCTATGATCTGATCATGGAGGAGAATATTTGAGTTACGAGTTTGGCCATCATTTAAAACAATGTGGAATAGTTTCATAGCTCACGCCACCTGGAACACCACAGCGTAATGGTGTGTCCGAACGTCGTAACTACTCTTTGTTGGATATGGTGCGATCTATGATGTCTCTTACCGGTTTACCACTATCATTTTGGGGTTATGCATTAGAGACAGCTGCATTCACTTTAAATAGGGCACCATCAAAATTTGTTGAGACGACGCCTTATGAACTCTGGTTTGGCAAGAAACCAAAGTTGCCGTTTATTAAAGTTTGGGGCTGTGATGCTTATGTGAAAAAGCATCAACCTGATAAGCTCGAACCCAAATCGGAGAAGTCTGTCTCCATAGGATACCCAAAGGAAACTGTTGGGTACACCTTCTATCACAGATCCGAAGGCAAGATATTTGTTGCTAAGAATGGATCCTTTCTAGAGAAGGAGTTTCTCTCGAAAGAAGTGAGTGGGAGGAAAGTAGAACTTGATGAGGTAATGGTACCTTCTCCCGAATTGGGAAGTAGTTCATCACAGAAATCAATTCCAGTGACTCCTACACCAATTAGTGAGGAAGCTAATGATGATGATCATGAAACTTCATATCAAGATACTACCGAACCTCGTAGGTCTTCCAGAGTATGGTCCACACCAGAGTGCTACGGTAATCCTATTCTGGAAGTCATGTTACTAGACCATGATGAACCTACGAACTATGAGGAAGCGATGATGAGCCTAGATTCTGCAAAATGGCTTGAGGCCATGAAATTTGAGATGAGATCTGTTGGGGAACATAGTAATTTCAAAATTTTCCTACGATCACGCAAGATCTACTAGGAGATGCATAGCAACAAGAGGGGAGAGTTTGTCCATGTACCCTCGTAGACCGAAAGCGGAAGCATTTAGTTAACGCGGTTGATGTACTCGAACGTCTTCGCGATCCAACCGATCCAAGCACCGAACGTACGGCACCTCCGCGTTCAGCACACGTTCAGCCCGACGACGTCCCTCGAGCTCTTTATCCAGTCGAGGATGAGGGAGAGTTCCGTTAGCATGATGGTGTGGTGACGGTGTTGATGATGTTACTGGCGTAGGGCTTCGCCTAAGCACTACGACGATATGACCGAGGTGTGTAACTGTGGAGGGGGGCACCGCACACGGTTAAGAGAACTTGATGTCCTTGGGTGCCCCCCTGCCCCCGTATATAAAGGAGGAGAGGGGGAGGCTGGCCGGCCCTAGCAGAGCGCGCCAGGAGAAGGGAGTCCTACTAGGACTCCAAGTCCTAGTAGGATTCCACCTGGTGGAAGAGGGGAAGGAAGGGAGAGGGAGAGCGAGAGGGAAAGGGGGGCCGTGCCCCCTTCCCTTGTCCTATTCGGACTCCCCATGGGGGAGTGTGCACCTCCCCTATGTGGGCTGTCCTCTCTCTCCCCTATGGCCCATGTTGGCGCATTGCTTCCCCGGGGGGTTCCGGTAACCCCTCTGGCACTCCATTTTTACCCAAAACCACTCGGAACTCTTCCGGTGTCCGAATAGTGTAGTCCAATATATCAATCTTTATGTCTCGACCATTTCGAGACTCCTCGTCATGTCCATGATCTCATCCGGGACTCCGAACAAACTTCGGTCATAAAAAACACATAACTCATAATACAAATCGTCATCGAACGTTAAGCGTGCGGACCCTACGGGTTCGAGAACTATGTAGACATGATCAAGACACATCTCTGATCAATAACCAATAGCAGAACCTAGATGCTCATATTGGCTCCTACATATTCTATGAAGATCTTTATCGGTCAAACCGCATAACAACATACGATGTTCCCTTTGTCATCGGTATGTTACTTGCTCGAGATTCGATCGTCGGTATCATCACACCTAGTTCAATCTTGTTACCGGCAAGTCTCTTTACTCATTCCGTAATACTTCATCCTGCAACTAACTCATTAGTCACATTTCTCACAAGGCTTATAGTGATGAGCATTACCGAGAGGGCCCAGAGATACCTCTCCGAAACTCAAAGTGACAAATCCTAATCTTGATCTATGCCAACCCAACAAACACCTTCGGAGACACCTGTAGAGCATATTTATAATCACCCATCTATATTGTGGTGTTTGATAGCACACAAGGTGTTCCTCCAGTATTCAGGAGTTGCATAATCTCATAGTCTGAGGAACATGTATAAGTCATGAAGAAAGCCGTAGCAAGGAAACTGTAACGATCATAATGCTTAGCTAATTGATGGATCTTGTCCATCACATCATTATCCTAACGATGTGATCCCGTGCATCAAATGACAACACATGTCTATGGTGAGGAAACATAACCATCTTTGATTAACGAGCTAGTCAACTAGAGGCATACTAGGGACACTATGTTTTGTCTATGTATTCACACATGTACTAAGTTTCCGGTTAATACAATTCTAGCATAAATAATAAACATTTATCATGATATAAGGAAATAATAATAACTTTATTATTGCCTCTAGGGCATATTTCCTTCAGGATCCATGTATGAGAACAAAGTGTGGACTTTGGTGGACTTGCCCGATGATCGACAAGCCATAGAAAATAAATGGATCTTCAAGAGGAAGACGAACGCTGATACTAGTGTTACTATCTACAAAGCTCGACTTGTCGCAAAAGGTTTTCGACAAGTTCATGTTGTTGACTACAATGCTATTTTCTCAACTGTAGCGATGCTTAAATCCGTCCGAATCATGTTAGTAATTGCTATGTTTTATGAAATCTGGCAAATGGATGTCAAAACCGCATTCCTTAAATGGATATTTCTTAAATAAGAGTTGTATTTGATGCAACCAGAAGGTTTTTTCAATCCTAAAGGTGCTAACAAAGTGTGCGAGCTCCAGCGATCCATCTGTGGACTGGTGCAAGCATCTCGGAGTTGCAATATATGCTTTGATAAGGTGATCAAAGTATATGGTTTTATACATACTTATGGAGAAGCATGGTTTTATACATACTTATGGAGTGCATGTCATATTGTTGAGCGGAAATGATTTAGAATTTTCTGGAAAGCATAAAGGAAAGTTTGAAAGGAGATTTTCAAAGAAAGACCTCGGTGAAGCTGCTTACATATTGGGCATCAAGATCTACAGATATAGATCAAGATGCTTGATAAGATTTTTCAAAGAGTATATACCTTGACAAGTTTTTGAAAGAGTTCAAATGGATCAGGCAAAGAAAGAGTTCTTGTCTGTATTACAAGGTGTAATGTTGAGTAAGACTCAAAGCCCGACCATGGCAGAAGAAAGTGGGAGAAATTAGCTAGAGTAGCTTCATGTAGAGCATTGTAGACATAGAATATTTGCAAAATACATATGGCTCTGAATGTGACAGACCCATTGACTAAACTTCTCTCACGAGCAAAACATGATCACACCTTAGTACTATTTGGGTGTTAATCACATAGCGATGTGAACTAGATTTCTGACTCTAGTAAACCCTTTGGGTGTTGGTCACATGGCGATGTGAACTGTGGATGTTAATCACATACAGATGTGAACCATTGATGTTAAATCACATGGCGATGTGAACTAGATTATTGACTCTAGTGCAAGTGGGAGACTGAAGGAAATATGCCCTAGAGGCAATATAAAGTTGTTAGTTATATTTCCTTATGTCATGATAAATGTTTATTATTCATGCTAGAATTGTATTAACCGGAAACTTGGTACATGTGTGAATACATAGACAAACAAAATGTCCCTAGTATGCCTCTACTTGACTAGCTCGTTAATCATAGATGGTTATGTTTCCTGACCATAGACATGTGTTTTCATTTGATGAACGGGATCACATCATTAGGAGAATGATGTGATGGACAAGACCCATTCGTTACCTTAGCATCATGATCGTTGCAGATTCATTGCTACTGCTTTCTTCATGATTTATACATGTTCCTCAGACTATTAGATTATGCAACTCCCGAATACCGTAGGAACACCTTGTGTGCTATCAAACATCACAACGTAACTGGGTGATTATAAAGATGCTCTACAGGTGTCTCTAAAGGTGTTTGTTGGGTTGGCATAGATCACGACTAGGATTTGCCACACTGTGTTTCGGAGAGGTATCTCTGGGCCCTCTCGGTAATGCTCATCACTATAAGCCTTGCAAGCAATGTGACTAATTAGTTATTTTCCGGATGAAGTATTACAAAACGAGTAAAGAGACTTGCCGGTAACGATATTGAACTAGGTATGATGATACTGATGATCGAATCTCGGGAAAGTAACATACCGATGACAAAGGGAACAACGAATGTTGTTACGCGGTTTGACCGATAAAGATATTCATAGAATATGTAGGAGCCAATATGAGCATCCAGGTTCCGCTCTTGGTTATTGATTGGAGACGTGTCTCGATCATGTCTACATAGTTCTCGAACCCGTAAGGTCCGCACACTTAACGTTTGATGACGATTTGTATTATGAGTTATGTGTTTTTGATGATCGAAGTTTGTTTGCAGTCCCGGATGAGATCACGGACGTGACGAGGAGTCTCGAAATGGTCAAGACATCAAGATTGATATATTGGAAGGCTATGTTTGGACACCGGAAAGGTTTTGGAAGAGTTCTGGCATTTTTCGAAGTACCGGGAGGTTACCGGAACCCCTGGGGGATTAATGGGCCTTATGGGCTTTACTGGAAAAGGAGACGAGGGCTGCAGGGTGGCCGTGTGCCCCCTTGGTTGGTCCGAATTGGACTCGGAGGGGCGGCGCCCCCCCCCCCTCTTTCCTTATCCCTCTCCACCTCTTTCCCTCTCTCCCTCTCTTGGAAAAGGAATGGGACTCCAACTAGGATTGGGAATCCTAGTTGGACCCCCCTATAGGCGCGCCCCTCCTTGGCCGGCCTCCTCCTCCTCCCTCCTTTATATACGGTGGTAGGGGGCACCCCAAAGGATAACAATTGTTCTCTCAGCCGTGTGCGGTGCCCCCCTCCAAAGTTTAACACCTCAGTCATATCGTCGTAGTGCTTAGGCGAAGCCCTGTGCCGGTAACATCATCAACACCGTCGCCACGCCGTTGTGCTGACAAAACTCTCCCTCATTCTCAACTGGATCAAGATCTCGAGGGACGTTATCATGCTGAACGAGTGCTGAACACGGAGGTGCCATACGTTCGGTACTTGGATCGGTTAGATCGTGAAGACGTTCGACTACCGCGTTACTAAATGCTTCCACTTTCGGTGTACGAGGGTACGTGGACACACTCTCCCCTCTCGTTGCTATTCATCTCCTAGATAGATCTTGCATGATCGTAGGAAAATTTTGAATTACTACATTCCCCAACAGCGCACATGCTCCTTGTCGAGCCGCGCCCTATCCTGGGTGTCGTTGGCGTCGGTGGCGATGGGGACGTTGTGATTCTACAGGATGGTGGGCAGCAGGTTATCCTTGGCCACGACAGCCTGGGCTGCGGTGGCTTTGGCAGCGACACTAGTGGAAGAAAAGGTGGAGCCTGTGGTGAGTACCTCAACGCAAATGCAGAGGTCCGCCATGTCACTGGGATCGACACAGTCAACGGGAAAAGGGGAGTCGGTGACGTCGAGCACCCCGCTGTGGTACTCGTCGGGCACCAACGCGATCGAGATGTGGAACACACCGAAGGAGTGTTGGGGAACGTAGCAGAAATCAAAAATTTTCTACGCATCACCAAGATCTATCTATGGAGAGACTAGCAACGAGGGGAAGGAGAGTGCGTCTACATACCCTTGTAGATCGCTAAGCGGAAGCGTTCAAGAGAACGGGGTTGAAGGAGTCGTACTCATCGTGATCCAAATCACCGGAGATCCTAGTGCCGAACGGACGGCACCTCCGCGTTCAACACACGTACAGCCCGGTGATGTCTCCCATGCCTTGATCCAGCAAGGAGAGAGGGAGAGGTTGAGGAAGACTCCATCCAGCAGCAGCACAACGGCGTGGTGGTGATGGAGGAGCGTGGCAATCCTGCAGGGCTTCGCCAAGCACCGCGAGAGAGGAGGAGGACTTGGGAGAGGGGGAGGGCTGCGCCAGGGGCAAGGGTGAAGCTCCCATGTGCCTCCCCACTATATATAGGGGTGGAGGGGGCTGGTTTCTTGCCCTCCAAGTCCATTGGGGCGTTGGCAAAGGTGGGAGGAAAGAAATCACATCATTTCCTTCCCCACCGATTATTATCCCCCCTTTTTAGGGATCTTGATCTTATCCCTTCGGGGTATGATCTTATTCCTTCTAAGGGGGGATCTTGGTGCGCCTTGACCAGGGGTGTGGGGCCTTGCCCCCACTACCCACGTTCATGTGGGTCCCCCCATGCAGGTGGGCCCCACTCCAGAACCTTCTAGAACCTTCCCGGTACAATACCGAAAAATCCCGAACATTTTCCGGTGGCCAAAATAGGACTCCCCATATATAAATCTTTACCCCCGGACCATTCCGGAACTCCTCGTGACGTCCGGGATCTCATCCAGGACTCCGAACAACATTCGGTAACCACATACAAACTTCCTTTATAACCCTAGCGTCATCGAACCTTAAGTGTGTAGACCCTACGGGTTCGGGAACCATGCAGACATGACCGAGACAACTCTCCGGCCAATAACCAACAGCGGGATCTGGATACCCATGTTGGCTCCCACATGTTCCACAATGATCTCATCGGATGAACCACAATGTCGAGGATTCAATCAATCCCGTATTCAATTCCCTTTGTCTAACGGTATTGTACTTGCCCGAGATTCGATCGTCGGTATACCGATACCTTGTTCAATCTCGTTACCGGCAAGTCTCTTTACTCGTTCCGTAACACATCATCCCGTGATCAACCCCTTGGTCACATTGTGCACATTATGATGATGTCCTACCGAGTGGGCCCAGAGATACCTCTCCGTTTACACGGAGTGACAAATCCCAGTCTCGATTCGTGCCAACCCAACAGACACTTTCGGAGATACCCGTAGTGCACCTTTATAGCCACCCAGTTACGTTGTGACGTTTGGTACACCCAAAGCATTCCTACGGTATCCGGTAGTTGCACAATCTCATGGTCTAAGGAAAAGATACTTGACATTAGAAAAGCTTTAGCATACGAACTACACGATCTTTGTGCTAGGCTTAGGATCGGGTCTTGTCCATCACGTCATTCTGCTAATGATGTGATCCCGTTATCAACGACATCCAATGTCCATGGTCAGGAAACTGTAACCATCTATTGATCAATGAGCTAGTCAACTAGAGGCTTACTAGGGACATGGTGTTGTCTATGTACCCACACATGTATCTGAGTTTCCTATCAATACAATTATAGCATGGATAATAAACGATTATCATGAACAAGGAAATATAATAATAACTAATTTATTATTGCCTCTAGGGCATATTTCCAACAGCCTCCACTTGCACTAGAGTCAATAATCTAGTTCACATCGCCATGTGATTAACACTCACAGGTCACATCACCATGTGACCAACATCCAAAGAGTTTACTAGTGTCACTAAACTAGTTCACATAGTCATGTGATTAAGACTCAATGAGTTCTGGGGTTTGATCATGTTTTGCTTGTAAGAGAGGTTTTAGTCAACGGGTCTGCAACATTCAGATCCGTATGTATTTTGCAATTCTCTATGTCATATTGTAAATGCTGCTTCCACGCTCCACTTGGAGCTATTCCAAATGGTTGCTCCACTATACGTATCCGGTTTGCTACTCAGAGTCATTCGGATAGGTGTTAAAGCTTGCATCGACGTAACCCTTTACGCCGAACTCTTTATCACCTCCATAATCGAGAAACATGTCCTTTATTTACTCCAAGGACAATTTTGACCGCTGTCCAATGATCCATTCCTGGATCATTCTTGTACCACTTGACTGACTCATGGCAAGGCACACTTCCGGTGTGGTACACAGCATAGCATACTATAGAGCCTACGTCTGAAGCATAGGGGACGGCCTTCGTCCTTTCTCTCTCTTCTACCGTGGTCGAGCTTTAACTCTTAACTTCATACCTTACAACTCAAGCAAGAACTCATTCTTTGACTGATCCATCTTGAACACCTTCAAGATCATGTCAAGGTATGTGCTCATTTGAAAGTACCATTAAGCGTTTTTGATCTATCCTCATAGATCTTGATGCTCAATGTTCAAGTAGCTTAATCCAGGTTTTCTATTGAAAAACACCTTTCAAATAACCCTATATGCTTTCCAGAAATTCTACATCATTTCTGATCAACAATATGTCAACAACATATACTCATCAGAAATTCTATAGTGCTCCCACTCACTTCTTTGGAAATACAAGTTTCTCATGAACTTTGTATAAACCCAAAATCTTTGATCATCTCATCAAAGCGCACATTCCAACTCCGAGATGCTTACTCCAGTCCTTAGAAGGATTGCTGGAGCCAGCATACCTTTTAGCGTCCTTAGGATCGACAAAAACTTTCTGATTGTATCACATACAACCTTTCCATACGAAGACTGGTAAGGAAACTCGTTTTGACATCCATCTGCCAGATTTCATAAAAGCAGCTAATGCTAACATGAATCCGACGGACTTAAGCATCGCTACGGATGAGAAAATCTCATCGTAGTCAACTCCTTGAACTTGTGAAAAACTCTTCGCCACAAGTCGAGCTTCATAGACGGTGACATTACCGTCCATGTCCGTCTTCTTCATAAAGATCCATTTATCTCAATGGCTTGCCGATCATTGGGCAAGTCCACCAAAGTCCATGCTTTGTTCCGATACATGGATCCTATCTCGGATTTCATGGCTTCTAACCATTTGTCGGAATTTGGGCCCCCCATCGCTTCTCCATAGCTCGTAGGTTCATTATTGTCTAGCAACATGACCTTCAAGACAGGATCACCGTACCACTCTGAAGCAGTACGCGTCCTTGTCGTCCTACGAGGTTCGGTAGTGACTTGATCCGAAGCTTCATGATCACTATCATAAGCTTCGACTTCAATTGGTGTAGGTGCCACAGGAACAACTTCCTGTGCCCTGCTACACACTGGTTGAAGTGATGGTTCAATAACCTCATCAAGTCTCCACCATCCTCCCACTCAATTCTTTCGAGAGAAACTTTTCCTCGAGAAAGGACCCGTTTCTAGAAACAATCACTTTTGCTTCCGGATCTGAATTAGAAGGTATACCCAACCATTTTGGGTATCCTATGAAGATGCATTTATCTGTTTTGGGTTCGAGCTTATCAACCTGAAACTTTTTCACATAAGCGTCGCAGCCCCAAACCTTTAAGAAATGACAGCTTAGGTTTCTCTAAACCAGAGTTCATACGGTGTCATCTCAACGGAATTACGTGGTGCCCTATTTAAAGTGAGTGCGGTTGTGTCTAATGCCTAACCCATGAATGATAGTGGTAATTTGATAAGAGACATCATGGTATGCACCATATCCAATAGGGTGCAGTTATGATGTTCGGACACACCATCACACTATGGTGTTCCAGACGGTATTGGTTGTGAAACAATCTCCACAATGTCTTAATTGTGTGCCAAACTCGTAACTCAGATACTCATCTCTATGATCATATCATAGACATTTTATCCTCTTGTCACAATGATCTTCAACTTCACTCTGAAATTACTTGAACCATTCAATAATTCAGACTTGTGTTTCATCAAGTAAATATACTCAACATCTACTCGAATCATCTGTGAAGTAAGAACATAACGATATTCACTGCATGCCTCAGCAGTAATTGGACTGCACACATCAAAATGTGTTACTTCCAACAAGTTGCTATCTTGTTCCATCTTACTGAAAACGAGGCTTTTTCAGTCATCTTGCCCATGTGGTATGATTTGCATATCTCAAGTGATTCAAAATCAAGTGAGTCCAAATGATCCATCTGCATGGAGTTTCTTCATGCATATACACCAATAGACATGGTTCGCATGTCTCAAACTATTCAAAACGAGTGAGTCCAAAGATCCATCAACATGGAGCTTCTTCATGCGTTTTATACCAATATGACTTACATGGCAGTGCCACAAGTAAGTGGTACTATCATTACTATCTTATATCTTTTGGCATGAAAATGTGTATCACTACGATCGAGATTCAATAAACCACTCCTTTAGGTGAAAAACCATTGAAGGTATTATTCAAATAAATAGAGTAACCATTATTCTCCTTAAATTAATAACCGTATTGCGATAGACATAATCCAATCATGTCTATGCTCAACGCAAACACCAAATGACAATTATTCAGGTTTAATACTAATCTTGATGGTAGAGGGAGCGTGCGATGTTTGATCACATCAAACTTGGAAACACTTCCAACACATATCATCAGCTCACCTTTAGCTAGTCTCCGTTTATTCCGCAGCTCTTTTATTTTGAGTTACTAACACTTAGCAACCGAATCGGTATCTTAATACCCTGGTGCTACTAGGAGTACTAGTAAAGTACACATTAACATAATGTATATCCAATATACTTCTATCGACCTTGCCAGCCTTCTCATCTACCAAGTATCTAGGGTAATTCTGCTCCAGTGGCTGTTCCCCTTATTACAGAAGCACTTAGTCTCGGGTATAGGTTCAACCTTGGGTTTCTTCATTAAAGCAGGAGCTGATTTGTTGTTTCATAAAGTATCCCTTCTTGCCCTTGCCCTTCTTGAAACTAGTGGTTTCACCAACCATCAACAATTGAAGCTCCTTTTTGATTCCTACTTTCGTGGTGTCAAACATCACGAATATCTCAAGGATCATCATATCTATCCCTGATTTGTTATAGTTCATCACGAAGCTCTAGCAGCTTGGTGGCAATGACTTTGAAGAAACATCACTATCTCTGGAAGATCAACTCCCACTCGATTCAAGTGATTGTTGCACTCAGACAATCTGAGCACAAGCTCAACGATTGAGCTTTTCTCCCTTAGTTTGCAAGCTAAGAAAATCGTCGGAGGTCTCATACCTCTTGACGTGGGCACGAGCCAGAAATCCCAATTTTAGCCCTCGAGACATCTCATATGTTTCGCGATGTTTCGAAAACGTCTTTGGTGCCTCTACTCTAAACCGTTTAACTGAACTATCACGTAGTTATCAAAACGTGTATGTCCGATGTTCGCAACATCCACAGACGATGTTTGGGGTTCAGCACACTGAGCGGTGCATTAAGGACATAAGCTTTCTTCTGTCCGCATAATTGCTACTGTCAACTTTCAACTATATTTTCTCTAGGAACATATCTAAACAGTGGAACTAAAGCGCGAGCTTACGACATAATTTGCAAAGATCTTTTGACTATGTTCAGGATAATTAACTTCATCTCATGAACTCCCACTCAGATAGACATCCCTCTAGTCATCTAAGTGATTACATGATCCGAGTCAACTAGGCCGTGTCCGATCATCACGTGAGACGGACTAGTCATCATTGGTGAACATCTTCATGTTGATCGTATCTACTATACGACTCATGCTCGACCTTTCGGTCTCTTGTGTTCCGAGGCCATGTCTGTACATGCTAGGCTCGTCAAGTTAACCTAAGTGTTTTGCGTGTGTAAATCTGGTTTACACCCGTTGTATGTGAACGTAAGAATCTATCACACCCGATCATCACGTGGTGCTTCGAAACGACGAACTTTCGCAACGGTGCACAGTTAGGGGGAACACTTTCTTGAAATTTTAATGAGGGATCATCTTATTTACTACCGTCGTTCTAAGCAAATAAGATGCACAAACATGATAAACATCACATGCAATCAAATAGTGACATGATATGGCCAATATCATTTTGCTCCTTTTGATCTCCATCTTTGGGGCTCCATGATCATCATTGTCACCGGCATGACACCATGATCTCCATCATCGTGTCTTCATGAAGTTGTCTCGCCAACTATTACTTCTACTACTATGGCTATCGGTTAGCAATAAAGTAAAGTAATTACATGGCGTTGTTTAATGACACATAGGTCATACAATAAATTAAGACAACTCCTATGGCTCCTGCCGGTTGTCATACTCATCGACATGCATGTCGTGATTCCTATTACAAGAACATGATCAATCTCATACATCACATATCATTCATCACATTCTTCTTGGCCATATCACATCACATAGCATACCCTGCAAAAACAAGTTAGACGTCCTCTAATTGTTGTTTGCATGTTTTACGTGGCTGCTATGGGTTTCTAGCAAGAACGTTTCTTACCTATGCAAAACCACAACGTGATATGCCAATTGCTATTTACCCTTCATAAGGACCCTTTTCATCGAATCTGTTCCGACTAAAGTGGGAGAGACTGGCACCCGCTAGCCACCTTATGCACCAAGTGCATGTCAGTCGGTGGAACCTATCTCACGTAAGAGTACGTGTAAGGTCGGTCCGGGCCGCTTCATCCCACAATACCATCGAAACAAGATTGGACTAGTAACGGTAAGCATATCGAACAAGATCAACGCCCACAACTACTTTGTGTTCTACTCGTGCACAGAATCCAGCAATAGACCTAGCTCATGATGCCACTGTTGGGGAACGTAGCAGAAATCAAAAAATTTCTACGCATCACCAAGATCTATCTATGGAGAGACTAGCAACGAGGGGAAGGAGAGTGCATCTACATACCCTTGTAGATTGCTAAGCGGAAGCGTTCAAGAGAACGGGGTTGAAGGAGTCATACTCATCGTGATCCAAATCACTGGAGATCCTAGTGCCGAACGGACGGCACCTCCGCGTTCAACACACGTACAGCCCGGTGACGTCTCCCATGCCTTGATCCAGCAAGGAGAGAGGGAGAGGTTGAGGAAGACTCCATCCAGCAGCAGCACAACGGCGTGGTGGTGATGGAGGAGCGTGGCAATCCTGCAGGGCTTCGCCAAGCACCGCGAGAGAGGAGGAGGACTTGGGAGAGGGGGAGGGCTGCGCCAGGGGCAAGGGTGAAGCTCCCATGCGCCTCCCCACTATATATAGGGGTGGAGGGGGCTGGTTTATTGCCCTCCAAGTCCATTGGCGCGTTGGCAAAGGTGGGAGGAAAGAAATCACATCATTTCCTTCCCCACCGATTGTTATCCCCCTTTTTAGGGATCTTGATCTTATCCCTTCGGGGTATGATCTTATTCCTTCTAAGGGGGGATCTTGGTGCACCTTGACCAGGGGTGTGGGGCCTTTCCCCCACTACCCATGTTCATGTGGGTCCCCCCATGCAGGTGGGCCCCACTCCAGAACCTTCTAGAACCTTCCCGGTACAATACCGAAAAATCCCGAACATTTTCCGGTGGCCAAAATAGGACTTCCCATATATAAATCTTTACCTCCGGACCATTCCGGAACTCCTCGTGACATCCGAGATCTCATCCGGGACTCCGAACAACATTCGGTAACCACATACAAACTTCCTTTATAACCCTAGCGTCATCGAACCTTAAGTGTGTAGACCCTACGGGTTCGGGAACCATGCAGACATGACCGAGACAACTCTCCGGCCAATAACCAACAGCAGGATCTGGATACCCATGTTGGCTCCCACATGTTCCACGATGATCTCATCGGATGAACCACGATGTCGAGGATTCAATCAATCCCGTATTCAGTTCCCTTTGTCTAACGGTATTGTACTTGCCCGAGATTCGATCGTTGGTATACCGATACCTTGTTCAATCTCGTTACCGGCAAGTCTCTTTACTCATTTCGTAACACATCATCCCATGATCAACCCCTTGGTCACATTGTGCACATTATGATGATGTCCTACCGAGTGGGCCCAGAGATACCTCTCCGTTTACACGGAGTGACAAATCCCAGTCTCGATTCGTGCCAACCCAACAGACACTTTCGGAGATACCCATAGTGCACCTTTATAGCCACCCAGTTACGTTGTGACGTTTGGTACACCCGAAGCATTCCTACGGTATCCGGGAGTTTCACAATCTCATGATCTAAGGAAAAGATACTTGACATTAGAAAATCTTTAGCATACAAACTACACGATCTTTGTGCTAGGCTTAGGATCGGGTCTTGTCCATCACGTCATTCTGCTAATGATGTGACCCCGTTATCAACGACATCCAATGTCCATGGTCAGGAAATTGTAACCATCTATTGATCAACGAGCTAGTCAACTAGAGGCTTACTAGGGACATGGTGTTGTCTATGTACCCACACATGTATCTGAGTTTCCTATCAATACAATTATAGCATGGATAATAAACGATTATCATGAACAAGGAAATATAATAATAACTAATTTATTATTGCCTCTAGGGCATATTTCCAACAAGGAGACATAGAGTCCGTGGCGACGCTGGCGGCACCCTGCCAGACGCGGGGACGACACCGTGCGTGATGTGCTCGCCTAAGAAAGCAAAGGGCCTCGTCTGGAACTTGACTCTGGCTGGCACCGTGAGCTGCCCCACGGTGGGCGCCAACTGTCGTGGTGATCTCACGGCAGATGCCATAGGATGGCTAAAGAGTAGGACAGACACAAAGGCACCGGTGGGTTCTAGAGGCAAGGTTGGCACGCGCAAGTGTGAGACACGAGACATACCTAGGTTTGGGGCTCTCCAGAGAGATAATACCCCTAGTCCTGCCGAGTGTGGTTTATATGAGGATGATACAAGCTTGCTCCTAGAGCTGTTTTGGGGAGGAAGGAAGATGAGCCCGTGCATATGCTGCTCCTTCTCTCTGTGGGTGGATGTGTGTGTATGTGTGGATTCTGCTGATGATTGCTTCATCCCTGTACATGGAGGAGCACTGGGCGGTCTTATAGGCCACCCCGGGGTTACAATGGTAATACTATATGGGCGCAGGGCCGGGTTTTCAGTGACTCGAAGCCGACGCTGACCCACCGAGTACCAGGGTGCGCCGGATTCTCCACGAATCACTGTGCCTCGGTTTGTCGTATGTCACGGAGTGGTTGAGCCGGGTCAGCTACAGTGCCAGGACGCCTAGTCACCGTCGGTCCTTGTCGATGGGACGGAGGCGCACTGTGGCTATCCCCGCATTGGTCAACGGAGTAGGTGGGCCGCTGTAGCCATGCTCGCCCCTTGTGGGGGCCTGCTTTGCCGTACGCCTGGAGGGGACAGGCGCTGACCCACCACTGGGTTGAGGGGCAGGCCATGGTTAGGCTTGTTTGTCTTCTTGGGGTTTGTCTTATTGGAACCAGCTGGCAATGCGCATGTCGGCTGGCCAGGTCACCACACTTGGTCGGGTTGTGCTGGGAAGCTGGTCAGAGTGAGCCGGGTTGAGGGGCGTTCCTGGCCCCGATGTTTTTGAAATGGTTCTGGGCTCCGTTGCCTGCCCAGGGGCCATCCCCCCGACACCGGTGCAGCGATGAACGGATCCTTCTCGGTGGACAAAGATTCGTGGCACGCAAGGGCAAGGACACGTGGATTTTGGGCCACATGATTGCGCCCATGATCAGTAAAGTGGACCGGTCACATGGATGTGTTTAGACCCTTGCATGTATTTGAAGCTTAATCCCTTGTGAATTCCTGCATGAGATAGGCAGAGATAGAATGGTTCACCAACCACACCTCCCATGCCTTTTCTCTTGACTTCAAATTTTAATCCATCATATTTTTTGGGTCCAAAATCCAATTTGTATTTTGTTTGCACATTCACGCTAGTTGTAACGAGGGATTTGGAACAAGACCACTCTTGAACATGTTTGGAAAATGTTTGAAACTTCACCAAGTTTCAACTACTAAAACTTGATACGAACGAATGATAAATTAACCAAGTTTCAAAACTAAAACTTAAACACAAACCCTAAACCCTAAGTCTCTAAAACTAAAACTTAAAACTAAACTGTAAGCCCTAAGCTCTACACCCTAATCCCCAGATCCTAAACCTAGAACCCTAAAAGCGAATGAAACTTGGTGAAAACTTAATATAACGACTATCTGAATATTTAAACCTTGGATTTTTACAAGTTTTCAAAATGTATTCAAGGTCGGTCTTGTTCAAAAGTTCTCTTCACCACAAACGCAAATATGGAAATGAAACATAACTTGGACTTTGATTCAAAATATATAGTAGATTCAAATTTGAAGATGAAATGAAAAGGCATGTGAGGTGCGGTGGATGGCACATATAACTCTGGCATAAGCCACCAAAAGCATGCACGGATGGACCCCGCACTACAGTAATCAAAGGCCTTGAGACCAAACAAGTTTGTGAATATTAAAGCAATTTGACGGCTGCATGCGTGCATGCTCCTGTCCCTGCAAGTTTCTGCATTGTCCCAGCGTGCCCTTGCAAGTTTCTGACTTCTGGCAAACGGTTTCACACTCGGTGTGAGTCGGAATGGTTATTTTTTCAACATAAGGTAAATCACAGATTTGCATAGAAGATACACATAGTTGTATATTATTAATTTAAAATGATATCATCTTATGAAAATAAAAAACAAGGCCTACTACTGCAAAAGGGACTACCAGTGGCGAGCGCAAATTAGCTATCAGAGGCAGGCAGGATGGCTGCCACTAATAAGCTGCCACTGATAATACAGTTACTAGTGGCGAGCGTCCCCCACTGGTGAAAGACCCTAAAAGTGTTGAGCAAACATTCCCACCCGCCACTCAAATGCAAGGATTCGAGCACAACCAGATGTTGATGCTTTGCAGATAGTATGGGCTATGCATGTCGTAAACTTTGCGATATCGAGTCCACCTCGGGTATGAATTTCAATAAAAGTTTTTCAGTTATTTCTTTCTCTGAAGATGATATTGTTAATAAAGCTTCAAGAATTGGGGTATCTTTATTTAGTAATATTCATGAAGTTTCCTCTTAGGTGAATGAGTTGCTGAACTCAGAGACCGGCATTGTGTTGATGATGCTAAAAAAGGCTGCCAAAACACCCATTGACGATGATGATCCTAAAGGGCTTTCGATCCCCTATATTCAAAAGAATGTGTGAGTACATGAATGTTGAGGAGGTAAGTTTTTACTGGAAAATCATATGGTTATTCTGAAGACAAGGTTAAAATACCTCGCAAGCGCATGAAGAAGGTGTTTGATCTTTTTGCGGTGCAATGTATGACGAATTAGAGGATTTTTTTGGAATAGCAGAGGTCTTTGGGACCTGGCTAAACGACAATTTTTTCAGACTCTTCTTGGGAACATAATTTAGATTTCATTGCTCTTGTGGAGATATGGCTCCAAACTTTGCGGCACCATTCCTGTGTATGGGCCTAGATTTTGCTTGGTACTGCCTACCACTCAGGGTTAGGTTGGGCAGTATCTTGCTAGGTGTGAACAAATCCAAAGTTGAGGTTCTTAATATGAAGGTTGGTGTTCTTTCCGTAAAATTCCATGTGCACTCGAAAGGTGATGACTTCTCATGGGCACTAGTGGTTGTCTATGGGGCCGCACAACCGAAACTTAAGCCGGATTTTTGTAGAGTTAGTTAGGATCTGTGGGTCAGAGTCTTTACCCATGTGAGGTGGGGATATTAATATCATTCGGCGTAATGACGAGAAAAATAGTTGTAACTTTGGTGAAAAATGGTCGATTATGTTTAATGCAATCATTGAGAGCTTAGACATCAAAGAGATTGCTTTGTCTGGTGAAAAGGTCAATAGTTTACCTGGGCGAATAATCTTGAAGTTTCAGCATATGGAAGCTTGATCGCGGTTGATGAGTGTTGAGTGGGAGCAAAAGTTTGCTCTTACTGTTAGAGCCCTCTAGAGAATCATCTCTTATCATACCCCACTTATTTTGGACTCTGGTGAAGCTTCTCATTTGGGGAATAAAGTTGCCTTTTATTTAGAATTATCTTGGTTTGGTGGTTTAAAAATGGTTAGGAAAGGAGATGCAACTAATATTGATCGCTGTCAATTCAAAATCCGCCACCTTTGAAGAGGGGCGAAGAACTTGAGTGGCGCTTATAGAAAATAAAAAGAGCGTATTTTGGATATTGTCAACACTTTACATAACAAAGTCAAATCCTCACCCCTCTGCATGGCAGATTATGCACCCGAGCGGGAGGCAGATTAGTTTCTCGCAAAACTTATAAAATGGTCTCGACGTGTTAATGTTAAGTCTATTCGGGACGGGGACATTGATACTAAGTTTCTGCATTTTATGTGTAGGAAGAAGAGAATCTATCAACTGGAACAAGATGAAAGTACTATTGTTGGTCAGGACTTACTTAAGGCATTATTACCAACTATTACAAGCATCTTTTTGGGCACCCAGCCTCCAATTTCTTCATGATGGACAAGGAGGTGATTGATGATATACCTCGGCCCTCTCTTGAGGAAAATGCTATTTTGGCATTACCTTTTTCAGATATGGAAATCTTTGAAACCATTTCTCAAAGGGAAAGGAATATGGCTCTGGGACCGGATGAGTTCCCTATGGAGTTTTATCAGAACTGTTGGGGGATAATCAAGGGCGGCCTTTTACCAATGTTTGAGGATCTTTTCAATGATGATTTAGCGTTGTTTCGCTTCACTTTGGGATAATCAAGTTACTTCATATGAAGGAAGATGAAGTTCAAATTGAGCAGTTCAAACCTATATGTTTGCTGAATGTCAGCTTCAAAATTTTCACGAAAGTGGTTACTAATGGCTTATCCATTATTTCCCACTCTGCGGTTTGCCATAACCAAACTCCTTGCATGCCTGGATGGAATTTCTAGGAGGGGTGGCTGTCCTCCATGAAACTATTCATGAGCTTCACAAAAAGAAACTTGATGAAGTTATCTTTAAAGTGGACTTTGAAAAGGCGCATGATAAAGTTAAATGACCTTTTCTTCAACAAGCTCTACGTATGAAAGGTTTTCCCGCGAATTGGCGACATCAGGTTGAATCTTTTGTTCAGGGTGCGAGCGTTGGGGTCAAGTTAAATGATGGCATTGGTCATTATTTCCAGACCTTGAAAGGTTTGTGACAGGGTGATACTACGTCTCCCATCCTCTTCAATGTTTTCTTTGATATGTTGGCCATCCTTATAGCACATGCTAAGAAGGATGGCCAAGTCAGTCGACTCATCCAACACTTGGAGCATGGGGGTGTGTCTATCCTTCAGTATGCCAATGCTATAATCAGTGTTATGGAGAATGATTTACACAAGGCCAATAATATGAAAATGATCCTTTGACTTTTTGAACAACTATTTGTTCTAAAAATAAATTTCCATAAGAGTGAGCGGAAGAGGCAAAGAAATAGAAAGCCAATATAGACAACTCTCCGGGTGTGAGGTGTGCTCCCTCTCATTTACTTATCTCGGAATACCCATTCATCAGCGTAAGCTAACTAACCAAGAATGGAAAATTATTGAAGACCGACTCGAAAAAAGTTGGGTTGATGGATGGGTAAACTCATGTCATATGGGGCACGGTCAAATCTTATCAACGTGCTTCAAAAGACTAAATTTCTTCTGGCAATGTGATGAACACAAGCGGAAGTATAGACTGGCTAAATGGGATATCTTGTGTAGGCCTAAGGATCAAGTAAGGCCGGTTATAGAAAACCTGGAATTTAAATGAGGAAGGTGTCTGGCAAGAATTCCTTCATAAGAAATATCTTAATTCCAAAACCCTATCTCAAGTGGAAGCCAAACCTACATATTCTCTATTTTGAAGGGGCTTGATGAAGGTTAAGTCTCCCTTCTTTATCGGAGGCTCTTTTGTGGTTGGTGATGGCCGATCCATGAGTTTCTGGGAAGATACATGGCTGGGAGACAATACACTTGCAATTCAGTATCCATTGTTTTTCAATGTGGTGCGAAGAAAGGATGCCACCGTTCAATCCGTTCTTGGATCAACACCCCTGAACATCCAATTTAGGAGGGCCTTGATTGGCAATAACTGGACAGCTTGGCTCTATTTAGTTCACAGGTTGATGTCAGTCAACCTGACGCTTACGTCTGACGTTGTTAGATGGAGACTAACTAGAATGGGATATTTATCATTAAGTCTATGTGTGCGATCAATACGGGTCCCATGATTCATAGGAAATATATTTGGAAAATCAATGTACCATTAATGATTAAAGTTTTTATCCCGTTGGTTCAATGGTAGGTGATCCTTACCAAAGATAACTTATCTAAAAGAAACTAGCATGGATAAAAAAATGTTGTTCTGTGATCAAGAAATTTTTTTATACATCTTTTCATTTCCTGCCCTTTTTGTTTCTTTGATCTGGCTAACTACAACTTGTCATCCTCAGTAAGTATCCCAAATTTGTTTGGTAACTTGCGAGTTGGTACCAATCCAAATTTTAGGGTCATATATATATGGGTTTGTGCCTTACTTTGAGAAATTTTAAATTGCTGAAATGACTGCATTTTTAGCAGACCATGTTCTATAAATATTTTGCAGGTTATCATTCGAGTGGCATCATATATCTGTATGTGGTCACCACTTCAGCATGGGGACGCTCCGGAGCACATCTCCTTTGGGTGGAACCATCTAGCGATGGCTACTCGGGCAAATTCAACCTGTTTGGTTGGCATGTGACTATTAGATTATGTGGTTAAGTCATTTAATCTTATTTTCCGACCGGTTGTGGTCTTTCCACTTTGTATTTGAGCACTTTGAAATACTAGAACCACTTTTTAATAAATTTCGTGCATCATGATGATGTAGAGCCCACCACCTTTTCAAAAAAAAAGAAGTGCATAATATTTTTGCCTTTCCTCCAAGTTATCATGTTACCTCTTTTGTTATGTATGAAATAATTTTTGGGTTCTGATAACAGAACTGCATCTGTTTGCGTATCCGACCTCCAATTTCGCCATGATGGACGAGTAGGTGACTGATGATATACCTCGACTCTCTCTCTCTCTCTCTCTCTCTCTCTTGAGTAAAATGCTATTTTGATAGCACCTTTCTCATATACGGAGATCTTTGACGCCATTTCTCAAAGGCAAAGGAATAAGGCTCTGGGACCGAATGAGTTCCCCGAGGAGTTTTATCACAAGTGGTTGGGGATAATCAAGGGTGACCCTTTACCCATGTTTGAGGATCTGTTCAACGATGATTTATTGTTGTTCTACCTCACTTTGGGATAATCATGTTGCTTCATAAGAAGGAAGATGAATTCAAATTGAGCAGTTCAAAACTATATGTTTGTTGAATGTTAGCTTCAAAATATTCACTAAAGTGCGTGTTAATGGGCTATCCATTATTGCTCACTACATGGTTCGCCCTACACAAACTCCTTTCATGCCTGGATGAAATATCTAGGAGGGGTGATTGTCTTCCGTGAAACTATTCATGAGCTTCACAAAAAGAAACTTGATGAAGTTATCTTTAAAGTGAACTTCGAAAAGGCGTATGATAAGTTCAAATGACCATTTGTTCAACAAGATCGGCGTGTGCAAGGTTTTGCCATGAATTGGTGACATCAGGTTGAATCTTTCGTTCAGAGTGGGAGCATAGGGCTCAAGGTAAATGATGACATTGGTCATTATTTCCAGATGCTAAAAGATTTGCGAGAGGGTGATACTACATCTCCCATCCTTTTTAATTTTGTCGTTGATATCTTGGCCATCCTTATAGCATAGGCTAAGAAGGATGGCCAAGTCGTGGTCTCATTCAACACCTGGTGCATGGGGGTGTGTCTAACCTTCAATATTCCAATGATATAATCATTTTTATGGAGAATGATTTGCAGAAGGCCATTAATATGACGTTGATCCTTTGCCTTTTTGAACAACTATCTGGTCTCAAAATAAATTTCCATAAGAGCGAGTGATATACCCAAAGAAACATAAAGACAATATAGACAACTCTTCGGGTGTGAGGTGCTCTCCCTCCTATTTACTTATCTTGGAATACCCATTCATCACCGTATGCTAACCAACCAAGAATGAGAATTATTGAGGACCGGCTCAAAAAAAATTGGGTTGATGGATGGGTAAACTCATGTCATAAGGGGCACTGTTAAATCTTGTCAACGCGGTTCTCACAAGTTTACCCGTGTTTATGTTGTCCTTTTTTGAAATATCCAAGGGGTTTTGAAAATACTAAATTTCTTCTGGCATTGTGATGAACACAAACGGAAGTATAGAATGGCTAAATGGGATATCTTCTGTAGGCCTAAGGACCAAGTCAGGCTGGGTATAGAAAACTTTGAATTTAAAAATTAGTTATTGCTTAGTAAATGGCTATTAAGTTACAAAATGAGAAATGTTTCTTGCAAGAACTCCTTCATAATAAATATCTTCATTCCCAAACGCTATCTCAAGTGGACGCCAAACCTACATATTCTCAGTTTTGAAAGGGCTTGATGAAGGTCAAGTCTCCCTTCTTTATGCAAGGCTCTTTTGTGGTTGGTGATGGCCGATCCATGGGTTTCTGGGAAGATACATGGCTGGGAGAGAATCCACTTGCGGCCTAGTATCCATCGTTATTCAATGTGGCACGAAGGGAAGGATGCCACCATTCAATCTGTTTCTGGATCAACACCCCTGAACATCCAGTTTAGGAGGGCCTTGATTGGCGATAAATGGACGGCTTAGCTCCATTTAGTTCGCAGGTTGATGTCGGTCAACCTGACGCTTACGCCTCACATTGTTAGATGGAGACTAAACTATAACAGATATTTACTACCAAGTCTATGTATGCGATGAATACGGGCCCGGTGTTTCATAGGAAACATATTCAGAAAATCAATGTACCATTAAAGATTAATTTTTATCTTGTTTGTTCAATGGTAGGTGGTCCTTACCAAAGATAATTTGGCTGAAAGAAACTGGAATGGATGTAAAAAATGTTGTTTTGTGATCAAGAGAAAATAATTATACATCTTTTCATTTCCAGCCCTTTCTGTTGCTTTGATCTGGTCGTACTACAACTTTTCAGTCCTAATAAGTATCCCAAATTTGTTTGGCAACTTGTGAGTTGGTATCAATCCAAAGTTTAGGGTCATATCTATATAGGGGTTTGTGCCTTACTTTGAGCAATTTGAAATTGCCGGAATGACTACGTTTTTAATAGGCCATGTTCTATAAACTTTTTGCAGGTTACAATCCGGGCCACATCATATATCCGTATCTGGTCATCACTTCAGCGTGGGATGCTCCGGAGCACATGGCATTTGGGTGCAATCGGCTGGCGATGGTTGCTCATGTGTTATTTAACTTGTTTGGTTGGTGTGCCACTTATAGATTTTGTGGTTAAGTCATGTAATCTTCTTAGCACTTTGAAATAATAGAACCTCTTCTAATAAATTTGGCGTGTGCATCATGATGATGTAGAGCCCCCCTGTTTTCGAAAAGAAGTGCATAATAATTATTTATTTCCTTCAAGTTATTATGTTACCTTCTGTTATGTATGAAATAAATTTTGGTTTGTGACAACATTACTGCATTTTCCTTAGATAATAAGTTATTGGTATATCATGGATTGTATTCTGGTTCATTGGTCTATTCAATGGCAAGATGACATTATTAACAAATATAAGGAGAAAAGAAAACTCATGGACACTGACAAACACAAAATGGGGCAGCAAAGCACACTTTCCTTCTAACTTATGATATACCCAATAATAATTATGAGAAAATGGGTGCATGGACGGGGCATGGAAGAGGGAGAGATGGAGATATATGCCCAACAAGTCCAAGTGACGGAAAAGACACAAGACCAGGATATGTGAGGAATCAAACAAGTTTATCCCAAACACCTATCCACCAGGACCTACCGACGACGAGTGCATGACTGTTTGGGAGAGCAGGTCCCCGAAACTCCACCCTTTGTGATCCTGCGTGGGAAGAAGAGTGATAAGGTTACTGGGGAATGTCTCGGCGCGGCGCGACTACTCGCTATTGTTTGCCTACGTCCACGACTTCAACTACTTCCCCGGCCTCCCCACCGACGATATGGGTGACAACAATATCAACATCTCAAACAAGAAGGCTGTTGAAGCCTCTGCCGCCATAGTTTTGTACTTTCGAACTAGAGGGTATGATCTATACATCCCTCTCTTATCCGTTCATGTGTTAGCCATACTTTTTTTTGGTGGTGATGTGTTAGCCATACTTGTTGTTATCATAGATGTTTCTTTTTCTATGCTTATTACGTGCTCACATGTTTAGCTCTCAGTATGCGATTAATATTCTTAGCAATGTCATCATGCTTTATATGCGAATCAAAATTAATCAATAAAATATAATATGTGAAATAATAGTTATGAGAAAATAGGTGCATGCACCGGACGTGGAAGATGGAGAATTGGAGATGTATGCCTAAAGGATCCAAGCCAGGGAAAGGCCAAGCCAAGCCAGGAGTCAGACGGGTTTATCCCAAACACATATCCACCAGGATAACAATTGATAGATGACGCAGAAAATTGGCATCGAACATCTATATATGGAGTTGCTTGCAGCTTTGGGCAGACACAACCACAACAAAACCATCATTCAACGAGTAGATCGACAGGACTGGGAAGAGATTTGCTCCACAAGTTCAGGACCAACCAACGATGAAGAACAGCACGCTTGTGGCGATCCTGGTCGTCCTCCAGGCCATCATGGTCATAGGAATCCTTTCACACGCCGCCGATGGTATGTACGTTCCACTTATCTGTCCCGGCTGCAACAACATCTGCTTGGTTTGATTGCATGCGTTCGTGCAGACAATTTCCCCAAGTGCTGCGACCACTGCAACTCCTGGTCGGGGTACCAATTCTGTGACGACGTCGGCCCCAGGTGCCGCGACGGCTGCGTCAACTGCCACGTGGTGGAAACGAGCCCCGTGAAGACGTTCCGGTGTGGAGATGGACGCCCCGTCCTCGGCGGGCAAGGCACGCCCACGCCCTGCCCACCACCGTGCAAAAAGCATTGATCGCTAGAGCTCAGACAGTGAGATCGATGTTGCGCCTAAAACATAAAATAAAAAGGCTCCGATGAGATGAGCAGAGCCACTCCCAGCGTTCTCTTTCCTTTGAGAGATAATATAGTTGATGTTGCTTTAAATAAATAAACACGGGTATCAGTTTGTATATACGTCTCTGCTTAATCAAATAAAAAACAGTTTATTTGTGCGATGTATTTGTGCTGTCCAGTGCGCTGTGGTGAACGGAACCTTTTCGGTGCTCAAGCATATATCTAGGGTTGTCACACTCGGTGCGAGTTGAATGGATTATTTTTTCCCAGTTAAGGATAAACTCCAGCATTGCATCGAAAGATACACCGCTGACGTTTGTACTGTCTAGTGCAGCGATGAACTGATCCTTCTCGGTGGACGACGATTCGCGGCACGCAAGGGTGGGCCACATTATTGCGTCGTGATCCGTAAAGTGGATTGGTCACATGCATGTGTTTAGACCCCCTGCATGTGTTTGAAGCTTAATCCCCTTCGAATTCCTGCATGAGACATGTTTTGGCAGAGATAGCACGGTTCACCCACATGATTGGGTGGATTGGTCACATGAATGTGGACCCCTGCATGTGTTTGAAGCTTAATCCCCTTCGAATTCCCCCATGCTTTTTCTCTTGACTTCAAATTTTAACCCATTGTATTTTTTGGATCCAAAATCCAATTAGTATTTCGTTTGCAAATTAGTGTTAGTTGTGACGAGGGATTTGGAACAAGACCACTCTTGAGCATGTTTAGACAAGTGTTTGAAACTTCACCAAGTTTCAACTACTGAAACTTGACAAGAACGGATAATAAATTCACCAAGTTTCAAAACTAAAACTAAAACTAAAACTAAAACCCTAAACCCTAAGTTTCTAAAACTAAAACTTAAAACTGATTCGTAGCCCTAAGCCCTAAACCCTAAGCCCCAAATCCTAAACCTAGAACCCTAAAAGCAAATGAAACTTGGTAAAAACTTATATAACGACTATCTGAATATGTAAACCTTGGATTTTTTCAAGAAGTTTTCAAAATGTATTCAAGATCGGTCTTGTTCGAAAGTTCTCGTCGCAATGAACACAAATATGCAAACAAAACTTAACTTGGACTTTTGATTGAAAAGATATAGTAGATTCAAATTTGAAGATGAAATGAAAAGGCATGGGAGGTGGGGTGGATGGGGCATGTAACTCTAGCAAAAGCCACCAAAAGCATGCATGGATGGACCCCGCACTTCGGCAATCAAAGGCCTTAAGACCAAACAAGTTTGTGAATATTAAAGCAATTTGACGACTACATGCATGTGTGCTCCTGTCCCGAGAGTTTCTACCTTGTCTCTGTATGCCCTTGTGAGTTTCTACTTCTCGCTGACTGTTATCACACTCGGTGTGAGTCGGAGTGGTTATTTTTCAACATAGGGTAAATCCCGAATTTGCATAGAAAGATACACACAGTTGTATATTATTAAATTAAAACAATGTCATCCTAAAAAATAAAAAATAAGACCTACTACTGTAAAACGGACTACAAGTGGTGAGCACAAAATAGCTATCAGTGGCAGGGAGGACACCCGCCATTAATAACCTGCCACTGATAATATGGTTACTAGTGGCGAGCAATCGCCACTGGTGAAAGACCCTAGAAGTGTTGAGCAAACATTCCCACCCGCCACTCAAGTCCAAGGATTCAAGCACAACCAGATGATGATGCTTTGTAGATAGGATGGGCCATGCATGTCACCAAACTTCGTGATATACAGTCCACCTCGGGTATGAATTTCTATAAAAGTGTTTGAATAAACTTCTGAAGATGATATTATTCAGAAAGCTTCAAGAATTGGGGTATCTTTGGGCAGCAACTGTCACGGAGTTTCCTCTTCGGTGAATGAGTTGTTGAACTCAGAGACCGACATAGTGTTGGTGATGCTAAAAAAAGGCTGCCAAAACAACCATGAGGATCATGATCCTCAATGGCTTTCGATCCCCTATATTCAGAGTATGTGTGAGGACATGAACGCAGAGGAGGTATGTTTTTACCGAAAAATCATATGTTTACTTCGGAGACAAGGTTAAAATACCTTGCAAGCGCAGAAAAAATTGTGTTTGATCTTTTTGTGGTGCGGCCTAGTTCACGTGTAAAGTTTAGAAAGAAATTTCATATGAATGGGAGGGATTTTTTAGAGTAGCAGAGATCTTTAGGACTTGGCTAAACGACAATTTTTTCAGACACTTTCAGGGAACAAAATTTAGATTTCATTGCTCTAGTAGAGACAGAGCGCCCAAACTTCGCGGCACCATTCCAGAGCTTCCTGTGTAGGGGCCTAGATTTTTCTTGGTATTGCCTACCACCGAGGGCTAGGTCGGGCGGTATCTTGCTTGGTCTAAACATATTGATAGTGGAGGTTCATAATGTGAAGGTTGATGGTTTTCTCCATCAAATTCCATGTGCACTCAAAAGGTGATGACTTCTCATGGGCACTAGTTGTTGTTTGTGGGGTCGCACAGCCGAAACTTAAGCCTGATTCTGGTAGAGCTGGTCGATTTCTGTGGGTCGGAGTCTTTACCCATATTGTCAGGTGGAGATATTAATATCATTCGGTGTAACAACAAGGAAGATAACAGTAACTTTGATGCAAAATGGCCGTTTATGTTTAATACAATCATTGGGAGCTTAGACATAGAGAGATTGCTCTGTCAGGTGGAAAGGTTGATACTTCACCTTGGCGCATAATCTTGAAGTTCCAACATATGGAAGCTTGATTGCATGTTGATGAGTGTTGAGTGGGAGCAAAAGTTCACTCTTACTGTTAGAGCCCTCCAAAGAAGCATCTTTGATCATACCCCACTTCTTTTGGACTACGGTAAAATTCTCATTTAGGGAATAAAGCCGCCATCTCTTTCGAAAAATCTTGGTTTGGTGTCTCACAAATGGTTAGGAAATGAGATGTAACTAGTATTGAGTGCTGTCAATTCAAAATCCGCTATCTTTGGGGATGGGTGAAAAGCTTGAATGGTGTTTATAGAAAAGAAAAGGAGTGTATTTTGGATATTGTCAACAATTTAGATATCAAAGTCAAATCCTCACCCCTTTGCATGGAAGAATATGTAGCCAATCAGGAGGCAGATGATTTTTTCGCAAAACTTATGCAGGAGAAAAGAGTTAAAATGGTCTCGACGCGCTAAAGTTAAGTTTATTTGGGAAGGGGACGCTAATACTATGTTTTTCCATTTGATTCCAAATGGAAAGTGTAGGAAAAAGAGAATCTATCAACTTGAACAAGATGAAAGTACTATTGTTGGTCAGGACTTACTTAAGGCATATATTACCAACTATTACAAGCATATTTTTGGGCATCCAACCTCCAATTTCGTCATGATGGACGAGGAGGTGACTGATGATATACGTCGGCTGACATCACCTTTTTAGATAACGAGATCTTTGGTGCCATTTCTCAAGGGGAAAGGAATAAGGCTCCACGACCGGATGAGTTCCCTGCGGAATTTTATCAAAAGTGTTGCGGAATAATCAAGGGTGGACTTTTACACATGTTTGAGGACCTTTTCAACGATGATTTAGTATTGTTCTACCTCACTTTGGATAATCAGGTTGCTTCATAAGAAGGAATATGCAATTCAAATTGAACAGTTCAAAGCTATATGTTTGTTGAATGCCAGCTTCAAGATATTCACGAAAATTGGTACTAATGGGCTATCTGTTACTGCTCACCCCATGGTTTGCCCTATGCAAACTCCTTTCATGCCTGGATGAAATATCTAGGAGGGGTGGTTGTTCTCCATGAAACTATTCATGATCTTTACAAATAGAAACTAGATGAAGTTATCTTTAAAGTGGACTCCGAAAAGGCGTATGATAAAGTTAAATGACCTTTTCTTCAACAAGATCTACGTATGAAAGGTTTTGCCGCGAACAGGCGACATCAGGTTGAATATTTTCAGGGTGGCATCATAGGGATTAAGGTATTCCAGGCCGTGAAAGGTTTGCGACAGGGTGATACTATGTCTCCCATCCTCTTAAACATTGTCGGTGGTATGTTAGCCATCCTTTATAGCACAGACTAAGAAGGATGGCCAAGTCGGTGGACTCATTCAATACCTGGTGCATGGGGGTTTGTCTATCCTTCAGTATGCCAATGATATAATCATTTTATGGAGAATGGTTTGCAGAAGGCCAATAATATGAAATTGATACTTTGCCTTTTTGAACAACTGTCTGGTCTAAAAATAAATTTCCATAAGAGTGAGCGATAGAGCCAAAGAAATAAAAAGGCAACATAGACAACTCTTTGGGTGTGAGGTGTGTACTCCCTCCCATTTACTTATCTTGGAATACCCATTCATCACCGTAAGCTAACCACCCAAGAATGGAAAATTACTGAGGAATGACTCAAAGGAAAGATGGGTTCATGGATGGGTAAACTCATGTCATATGGGGCATGTTAAATCTTATCAACGCGGTTTTCACAAGTTTAGTCGTGTTTATGTTGTCCTTTTTTTAAATACCCAAATGGGTTTTGAAAATACTAAATTTCTTCTGGAAATGTGATCAACACAAATGGAAGCATAGACTGGCTAAATGGGATATCTTGTCTAGGCCTAAGGACCAAGTTAGGCTGGGTAAAGAAAACTTGGAATTTAAAATTTGGCTCTTGCTCGGTAAATAGCTATTCAAGTAAGAGAATGAGGAAGGTGTCTGGCAAGAACTCCTTCATAATAAATATATTAATTCCAAAATCCTATCTCAAGTGGAAACAAAACATACATATTCTCCATTTTGGAAGGGCTTGTGAAGGTCAAGTCTCCCTTCTTTATGCGACGCTCTTTTGTTTTTGATGATGGCCGATCCACTAGCGATTCAGTATCCGTCGTTATTTAATGTGGCGCGAAGGAAGGGTGCCATTGTTTAATCTGTTTTTGGATTAACACCCCTACGCATCCAATTTAGGAGGGCCTTGATTGGCGATAACTGGATGGCTTGGCTCCATTTAGTTCGCAAGTTGATGTTGGTCAACCTGACGCTTACGCCTGACGTTGTTAGATGGAGACTAAACTAGAACGGGATATTACTATCAAGTCTATGTATGCGATCAATATGGGCCCGATGTTTCATAGGAAACATATTTGGAAAATCAATGTGCGTACCATTAAAGATTAAAGTTTTTATCTGGTTTGTTCAACGGTAGGTTCCTTTCCAAGGATAATTTGGCTAAAAGAAACTAGCATGGATATTAAAAAAATGTTGTTTTCGTGATCAAGAGAAAAAAATTATACATATTTTCATTTCCTTAATCAAGAGAAAACAATTGTACATATTTCATTTCCTGCCCTTTTTGTTGCTTTGATCTAGCACACTACAACTTGTCACCCCCAATAAGGAACCCAAATTTGTTTCGTAACTTGGGAGTTGGTATCAATCCAAAGTTTAGGCTCATATATATAGGGGTCTGCGATTTACTTTGAGCATTTTGAAATTGCCAAATGACTGCGTTTTTAACGGACCATGTTCTATAAACTTTTTGGAGGTTATCATCCAGGCGACATCATATATCTATATGTGGACATTACTTCAGCGTGGGGGCACTCCGAAGCACATAACCTTTGGGTGCTACCGTCTGGCGATCGCTGCTCAGGCGTATCCAACCTGTTTGGTTGGTGTGTCATTATTATATTATGTGGTTAAGTTATGTAATCTTCCTTTCTAGCCGGTTGTGGTCTTTCCACTTTGTATTTTAGCACTTTGAAATAATCGAACCACTTTTAATAAATTTGGTCGTGTGCATCATGAGGATGAAGAGCCCACCCCCTTTTCGAAAAAGAAGTGCATACCAAATTTTTTATTTACTTCAAGTTATTATGTTACCTCTTTTGTTATGTATGAAATAAATTCTGATTTGTGACAACATAACTGCATTTTCCTTAGATAGTAAGTTATTGGTATATCATGGATTGTATTTTCGTTCATTGGTCAATTAAGTGGCAAGCTGACATTATTAACAAATATAACAAGAAAAGAAAACTCATGCACACTTACCAAAATAAAAATAGCACGACAAAGCATGATTTCCTTTTAATTTATGATATACCAAATAATAATTATGAGAAATTAGGTGCATGCACGGGGCATGAAAGATGGAGAACTGGAGATGTATGCCTAACAAGTCCAAGTCAGGGAAAAGACACAAGACCAAGGTATGCGAGGAATCAAACAAGTTTATCCCAAACACCTATCCACCAGAACCGCATCCGGCCGACTCCATCCCAACGACGCGTGCATGACTGCATGGGAGAGCAGGTGTCCGAAACCCCGCCCTTTGTGATCCTGCGTGAGAAGAAGAGCGATAAGGTTTCTAGGGAGCGTCTTGGCGCGACTACTCGCTACTGTTTGTCTACGTCCACGACTTCGACTACTTCCTTGACCTCCCCACTGAAGACACGGGTGACCACATCAAGATCTCAAACAAGAAGCCTGCTGAACCCTATGCCGCCACAACTTTGTCCTTTTCAACTAGAGGGTATGGTATGATCTATTCATCCCTCTCTTATCCGTTCATGTGTTAGCCATACTTGTTATCATAAATGTTCATGTTCTATGCTTAGTACATGCTCACATGTATAGCTCTTAGTGTGAGATTAATATTCTTAGCGATGTCATCATGATTTATTTGTGAATTAAATTAATAAAACATAAATATATATTAAATACTAGTAATTGTGAGAAAATAGGTGCATGCACTGGACGTGGAAGATGGAGAATTGGAGATGTATGCCTAACAGGTCCAAGCCAGGGAAAGGCCAAGCTAAGCCAGGAGTCAAACGGGTTTATCCCAAACACATATCCACGAGGATAACAATTGATATATGACGCAGAAAATCGGCATGATACATCGATTCTATATATAAAGACTGCTTGTAGCTTCGGCCAGACACAACCACAACAAAACCATCACTCCACGAGCAGACAGGACTGGGAAGAGCTTTGCTCGACAAGTTCAGGAGTTAGGACCAACCAACGATGAAGAGCAGCACGCTGGTGGCGATCCTAGTCCTCCAGGCCGTCATGGTCATGGGAATCCTCTCACACTCACTGGCCGCCGACGGTACGTACGTTGCTGATCCTCATCGTCCGTCCTTGTAGTTAATTTATCTATCTCGGCCGCAACAAGGTCTGACTGCATCTTTGTGATGGCGTTAAGACAATTTCCCGAAGTGCTGCGACAACTGCAACTCCTGGTCGGGGGCCCAATTCTGTGACGACGTGGGCCCCAAGTGCCGCGACGGCTGCGTGAACTGCCACGTGGTGCAGACGAGGCCCGTGAAGACGTTCCGGTGTGGCGATGGACGCGCCGCCCTCCCAGAGAATCCCTGCCCGCCGCCGTGCAAAAAGAACTGATCGCTCGCTCGAGCTCACCACACAGGGAGATCGACGTTGCGCCGAAAATAAATAAGAAAGCTCCGACGAGATGAGCAGAAACGGCCGGTGTGGTGTACATGCACGTGGCCCACGCCCAGCAACACTTGAGAGATAGTTGATGTTGCTCCGTAAATAAACACGTGTATCAGTGTATACATATGCGTCACAGCTCAATCAAATAAAAAGTCAGTTTGTTTGTGCGATACATTTGTACTGTCCAGTTCACCGGTGAACGGATCCTTCTCGATGCTTAAGCATATGTATGGTTGTCACACGCGGTGCGAGTCGAAATAGTTTTTTCTTTCTTTTTTTCCAACATAGGGTAAACCCCGGCTTTGAATCAAAAGATACACACAACTCTGTATATTTTTCAAATATATTTTTAATTCAAAAATAATCATCTTAAAGAAAAAAGATCCACTACTGCAAAACAGGCTACGAGGCGTAGGCGCAAAACATCTATCAGTAACCCGCCATTGATAATATAGTTACCAACTCCGGGTGACCGCCACTAGTGAAAGACCCCGGCACTGGCAAGCAAGCTGTCGCTCAGTTAGAAAAAATAACGATGCATTTGCGTTTAGCTACCATGGCAGCGTTTTCTTTTGTTGCCGTGGCAGCAACTATATATAGCTAGTGTTTAAGAAACTAGTTTAACAGTGATATATATTATGTCTCAAAAAAGTACTGTAAAGTATAATACAACACTGGTACCGGTAGAAGCTATTGATGAACTTTTGGATAGCTACATGAAGTCCACTGGCAATTTTCAGAGATATACAACAGAGGAGATATTGAAGGGGGAGATGCCAGCCCACGAAGAATGTAAGGTTTCGGAGGAAAAGTCTCTGTGTCGGCTGCACGTTGGCCTCCATCGCCTGTGCACCATGCCACTTTATCTATTGACGGCTCATTCCTAGAATTGGATGGATCGGTGGCTCCAGGTATGATACTCATGAGAAATGATGGGAGTGTTATGTTTGCCATCGGTTTATATTCAACTGCAGAGATGCTTTGGAAGCGGAGACACATGCTCTTATGCAAGGGGTGACGTTGGCTATTCAACATACGAACCTCCTGATTCTTGTCCAACCGGATTCCTCGGAGGCAACATTTGTGTTTCAGGTGATGGACTTGCTCGCTTAGCTTATGGGCATCTTGTCATGGAGATTAGAGCTTTGAGGAATGGCGAGTTTATTCCACAGAAGATTCCACAGGAACAACCCAGAGTTGCAAATCGACTGGCAAACTATAGTCGAACTTTGCCTACACACAAGGCCCCCCATGTATCGAGAAGCTTTTGCCTCTTTGACTATAACACTATAATTATGGAATAAAACTTCTATTTACAAAAAATGGGATTGAGATAGTATATAGTGATAAACCCGTTGGAAGGTAGACCTGCATCTTCCGTGCGTGTTAACTTTTTTTTTCATTGAAAACTGGATTCGCTAGATGAGGGCTGCAACTGAAAATCTTTCAAACTAGCCGGAAGGAGGGAAATGAGTGGTCCTATTTGGGGCATAGGGATGTGCGGGGCGCACCAACGCACACCCCCGCGGTTTGGGATGACCCAAAGCGGCAGGAGGGGGCATTTTTTTTTGTTATTCTTTTCCTTGCTTCCTTTTAATTTTTTGCTTTAATGAAATTGAAAACTGCTCATGATATTTAAAAATATTCACAAATACAATACAAATCATGAATTATAAAGGGATGGTGAATTTAAAAATTTCATGGATTTCATAAAATATTCCCAATTCCAAAATTTTCATAGATTGGAATTTTTTTCTGAACTTAAGAAAACTGGATTTGAAATAGTGATCATGAATTCACCGTATTTTAATCATTTTTACAAATTATAAAAAAATGTTCACAAATTTGGAAATTGTTCGCATATTAAAAAATATTCATGAATTTCGAAACAAATTCATGACTTTAAAATTATTCCCGAATTTTCAAAAATGTTCATGACTTCAAAACAGTTCCCGAATTCAGAAAAATCATGAAGTAAAAAAATATCATGACTTCAATATTGTTCACAAATTAAAAAAAAAATCATGACTTCAAAATTTTGTTCCTGAATTTACAAACAAATTCATGACTTCAAAATTGTTCCCGAGTTCAGAAAAAAAATCAGGAATTAAAAATGCTCATGACTTGAAAAATTTATTCCCAAATTTACAAAAAAGTTTATGACTACAAAATTGTTCCTGAATTTAGAAAACAAATCATGAATTAAAAAATATCATGACTTCAAAATTGTTCAGGAATTTTAAAAAAATGATCATGACTTCAAAAAATTGTCCCCGAATTTTAGAAAATCTTCATGAATAAAAAAATGTTCAGGATTTAAAAAATTCGAAATTTAAAAATGTACATAAATTATAGGAAATGTTGAAATTACAAAATCTTTGAAATTTCAGAAAACAAGAATTTTCAAATATTCTCAATTTGTTTAAATTAACGATTTTTTTAGAAAGGTAGAAAACCGAATAAAACTAACAGAAAAAATCCATGAAAGAAAGACGCAGCCGATCCCGTAAATGTCTAGTTGAAAGTGGGCCGAGCCGAGAATACTGGTTGATGGGTTGGGCTTTATGTGGGTGGTTTCCAGTTATGCTTCCGATGGCATGAGTGAGTGAGAAAATTATCCATTTCTCAAAAAAAAAAGAGTGAGAAAATTATCCTCAAAAATATCCTAAAAAAGAGTGACTGAGAAAATTACGGACCCGAAAAACAAAATGGCGAGTGGGAAAATTGCAGTAATTAACGAAAAAGAAGTGGCTTTCAGATTGACGATAACGAAAATTTGGCATAGGATGATTTGAGCTTTTGAAGTCCTTTTACGTGTAGTAGGATTCTAAGCAACCCCTGTGAGTGACGGAATGGGGCGAGACGACCGTGACAGACAAACCAAGGCCAAGAGAGATCCTACCTGTGAAACTCGACCGGTGATGTTTCTTTCTTGAAAGAAAATTCGACAGATGATTTACCTAGCATGGGATACAGTCTCTGAATAAAATGAGTAAAGACCCATGTAGTGGACACATCCACGAAAGGGAGCTGAAGGCGCTGCACGACGACACATTCCCCAGAGGCAGAGCTGTCGATAGAAAGGAGGTGAAGCCTATTTCGAATCGAAAAGGAAAAAAGGAATAATAAAGATAGACTGCCGATGAGCCGATAGCTGCCTGATAACTAGTGTTGTTGACCAGAAGTAACTAGTGTTGTTGGCCGGCTAGCTTTTCCACCAAAAGCGACGCAGGATTTTTCCAGTGCGTGCTGCCGAAAACTCCCAATGGGCCGGTTGACCTCTAACAATCTTAACCTCTCTCATACCATGGCCAACTTTCGGTGCGCATGAACTGTACTTAGAAAGTGTGTACACCACCTCTGCCCTAAAACAGCAGACCGCTGTCGTGCAAAAGCCGTGACAACTCCAATCTGAAAAGAATGGCATCTTTCATTTCAACCACGCGCGCGCACACTGTTCCGCTTGGGCGGGTCTGATCATACAAATTGTTTCTCCCTTTCTCCCTTCCTGCCTTCTCTTTTGGCCTAAACCAGGAACGGTCGCTGTCTCAGCCTCGCACAGGGGCGCGGCGCCCGAGGCCTAATTGCTTACTACATGGTCGATGGACAAATTATTCTGAATCCCCCGCGGGACAAGTGCCCGTAACTGTGGCGTGCCTGCCTCTACAGTCTCAGCCCAGGCTTTCCTTTCAGCGGAAGCATGTAGCATTTCGCTCTGTCGCGTGCAGTGGGCATCAGTCACCATACTGTTCGTCGCCACAGTGCTAGTAGGATGCATGCACACGGTCCAGGGGCACTACTACAAGAATTTTGGGCGGGCCCCTGATTTTTTTTTCCTGTGGAAATAATTTAGCTCATCAACATTACATCGTAGAATAACCTAGTTGATCTACGCATGCACCACGGTTAGCTTTCTCTAATCTTGCCAAAAAGCATAAGATTAACTACTTCTTGTTCCATCCCATCGCCTCTCCTATCGAGCAATATTAAGAAAAGGTGGTGCTCGATCGTGGCGCTGATCATCTGGGTGGGAAAGTAACTTTCGGGTCGATCGAACATGGTTTTCACTCCTGACACTCACATGCACGCAGCGCTCCGTGCGAGTGCGCGCGCGCGTGTCCGTCCGCTCCGCCCGAGTCTCTTCTTTTGAGTAACCACGCATGCATGCACGGCGACTACCCCGTTGGTGAACGAGCGAGAGTGACCGAGTGACTTCTCACGATCCGAGGAACAACTCAAACCACCTTTACCTTTTTTTCACCATTGCACGCAGTGGCCAGGACAGGAGACACCCAAACATGTCACGCCAGTAGAGTAGGGCACGAAGGCTGTCGACGATCGTCTATCTCTCCATTCATTTCGTCGATCGACCATGGCTCCAAAGGTCTTTTTGCATTGGCCGCCTCCTCGTCTTTTAGCGCCTCGCCTCGCGGTTAATCATGGACTCTCGAGCGCGCATGTCAAAAGCTACCGATCATACCCCTTTCCATCTTGAGCGTGGTACATTACCGTGCCGGCTATAGCGAGAGCTAGGCGCCGTGGTTTGACCTGCGCATTAGTGATTACGACTTGGAGATCCAAAAGGCAGTAATAACTTTCCCAAGGGGAGAGCTAGCTAGATAGCCGTAGCTAGCCAGGAGATGATGGATGTATGGATGAGACTCGGGGCCAGCTTGGTTCCTAGCTGATGCTCGCCACATTGTACCTTTGGTTCTTTTCGGTAGATTGGGTAATTACGTTATTCATCTGTGTCTGTTCGTAATTGCTTTGATGGAACTAGCTAGGTTCTTCCACCTTCTTGTCAATTCGTGGTCCACACAAGAGTCGGAACTCTTTTTGTTGGGTAAGCGAGAGAGTGTGACCTCTGGCTAGCCTTTGCGTGTTTTACAAGTGTAGCAATTATGAATTCAACCTTGGTAAAAAAAGGAACATACCAATTGCTACTAACTAATTGGTCATTCTTTTTCTGGAAAAAACTTCCGCTCTATTCATCTCCAATCATGGCAGTACAACGAACACTAAAAAATTAAAATTACATCAAGATCCGTAGAACACCTAGCAATGACTACACAATCACTGAAGCGAGCCAAAGACGCGCTGTCGTCATCGCCTCACCCCCGCTGGAGCTGGGCAAAATTTGTTGTAGTAGACAATCAGAAAGTAGTTGTGCTAGGGCCCCATAGGACTAGCACACTAGAACAGAAACCGCCAACGATGAAGAGATGCGTACACCGATAGGATCCAACCCGAAGACGCACGAATGAGACGAATAAAGACAGGATCTGAGTAGATCCACCAAAGACAACCAACGGCCGAATCCTGCAAGATCCGTGGAAGGTACACCGGGGCTAGGTGGGGAGAACATTATTCCATCTTCAGGGAGCCGCCACTGTCTCGTCTTCCTGAGTACGACACAAACCCTAACAAAATCAAGAAAGCATCTAAAAACGAAGCCCTCCCACCTGCAAGAGCCGGGATCCACCACGCCCCCATGGCCCTAATGCAATGGAAGACGAGGCGGAAGACCTTTTACTGGAGAGGAGGCGGCGGCTACGTGAGGGCCAACCCTGGAGACGGTTAACTAATTGGTCGTTGGTTGTATGTTATTTCTCTTTCTGCCAAAAATTGCGCCAAATTTTGGTACGTAGAATATGCCAATATGGTTTCATCCTACAAATCGAGAGAATGGTAGTTTTGCTAATCATAAGTTGCACAAAAAAAAAGGTTGTGGGCCTTTTCGCCAAAAAAGCATGATGCTTTAGGTTCTATTTAGACATAAAGAAAAATCTCAGTCGACGTGTCGATGGACCCCACTAAATCAGTTTATGGGACTAGAAAAGCGTGGCATGCTAATGGCGGGGTTCTAAGCACATGTCTAACGTGTGCACAACAGCTGTCAAACCAACTTGGGAATTGGATTAGCGAAAGGCAGAGCCCTTTGCCTAGCTACACGGGCAACGCAACAAAGCTTGGCTTGTGTAGGTAGGTGTGAAATGAAAAGGAGAAACATACATAGGCAAAAGGAATGGAAGGAGCCGACTAGCCGGCCGAGATAGAAAGGACCAAAGAAAGAGAGAAAGGCGATGTTTGTATAAAGTGGTTAAGGCCGGGCACGCAGACGCGGTGATGATTAGCAGTGATTAGTTAGAGGAATGAAAAGGTGGCAACCATGATTAGCAATTGATAGGGAGAGTGGCGAGGTGGAGACGGGCGCGGGGCCTTTGAGCATGACGGCATGATCGTCACGTGCGAGGAGAGAGGAGAGGGATTGAAGAAAGGGACAGAGCGTTTGGTTGGTTGCATTGCATGTATGGGACCGGCAAAGGGAATGATGATTGCCGCTGACACAACTCGCAGCACGCGTGCCCCGGATCCTCTACGCCCTCCTCTCCACACCCTCTCTCTGTGCCGCCTCTCTCTCTCTCTCTCTCTCTCCTTCTCATACTCTGGTTAATTATGAAAACGTACTCGTGGTCAGTACTACAAGCCTGCTCGTTCATTCATGGCCAGTACTTTAGCCCCACATAAGGAAGCAATTAAGGATACACACATGCATGTATGATGTATATACAGTAGTACTCCCTACTTGTACATACGTACGTGTCACATATACATACGTGATGATCGAGACCGATGCAGTGAAGCTCTAGCTTGTACTAGCATACTCCTACATTCCGTGCGACAGGGGGCACATGAAATGAAGGCCGCGTGCGCGCGTAGCTAGCTAGCTGTAGTACCGTAGGTATCACGTACCGAACTGCACATGAGAGCAGCATGCAGCTCTGCTTAATTATAGAGGGAGAACGGACGAGAGAGACGTGCCTGTGTGTGTGTGTGTGTGTGTGAAAATTAAGGATGGTCCCGGGGCTACCGATCGACTCGTACACGAGGGTGAGGCGGACCCAACCCTGTAGTGGTACTTGCGCTCGATCCCCTTGCGTGCGGGCACGCTTCCTTTGTACCCACGCGACGGACAAGTACCCGCCGTCACCACGCCCAGCTACTTGCGCCGGTGGGGTGGCCGTCCATCTCTCTCCGCGGCTACCACGTACGTACGTGCCTACGTGCTCTGGGTCCATCCATCCACAGCACCACAACCACCGCCGTACGTACGCATTTGATGGAGCTCTAGTATCTTTTTTGATGGGGCTGGATCTTGGATGGACCTGGGGCGGTAGAGTCAGACCGACCCGTCTACGTACACAGTGGACGTGACATGCTTGATAGTACCACCGTCGATCGGCCTTGCTAAAGGTGGATGCATGATAGCTTCCCGCTCCCGTGCCAGACACGATGACAACAATTATGGGTGTTGATTCCCTCTTGAGGGCGTCGCAGTAGGTCCTCTTACGGTACCAGGGCTCCGGGGTGAGAACTTTTGTACATCCTTTCGGGCTCGACGACGGTGGCCTTGTGCCTCGTCTTCCTCTTGAGGGCACCGCCACGGAGCCCCAGTGCCCCTCGGTTGCCACTCTGTGTTTGCCTTGTCACCGACATGTAGCGTCCTCCACCCGCAAAAAAAAAAGACATGTAGCGTCCTCAACTCTAGCTTAGGGTGGTCTCGGTCTTCTGCTACCTTATAAACGTGTCCTTGTAGTCTCCATTCTTAGTCCTTACCATCTCCTGACAGGAGCGGCGCTTCATGACCCGAAGCGAGGGGGCTGTCTAAGTGGCAAGCCGCCCCTTTTCGGAGATAGTTCGGTGTCTTCGGTACCACGATGCCTGGTGATTTTCTCCAATCGACATGACTATGGTCCTATTTCAGTAGTTTTGGATGTCTCTTGATAGGTGTGTAGTCTGTTTCAAGCTTAAAGATGGACGTAGAGAAGCATGGTTTAACATTTTGGAAATGAATATATTTTCATCCCTCACTGAAATCAATGAAAATTTTGATCATTTCGAACTTAGTTATATAATATCTCGAATGAATTTAATCAATATTTGAACCTATTTTTTTATTTTAGTGCAACATTTTGAGAGAGAAAAGAATATTTTGGTACACACCAAAATTGCCGACAAAAGTTTCAACCCTAGCCGGGGAAATGGTGGCAAGTCGAGTACACGAGTAGGAAACAAAAGGCGCTGGCTCGATGACGAGGAGAAGAATTCAACTTTTTTGAAATACAAACAAATATTTCATGACAATGTCAAACATTTCATGAAAGTATGATGGATTTTGACCATTATTTCAGTTAGCTTTGAATCTAGCTCAAGAATAAATCGGCACATGCTGAAATAACCCAATTTTTTCTCGCTCTTTCATTAAAGAAACTGGCTTGTATGAAATTCGCGTGAAACTACCCATTTGGAAAAGCTTCCAAAGATAACGAATACTGTGAAGAACTCATGGTTTTGCTGCCATTCGGCGGTCGCACGGCACTGCTTTGTTGGGAGAGGGACGTACGGCGGTCGCTGTTACAAGAGAGGGGACACTTAATTGGCCCTCGTCCCTGGAAAATCAGCACGAGGATTTGGTTCTAGGGTTCATGAAGTCACATCGGCACTTGGGATTTTCCTTTTCCATTCATCTTTCAAATTGGAATATAATTAAATACGTACACACGTGTACTCCACAAGATATGCTTCGGTCGTGACGAACTCGTATTTGCCCTCTGGTTATTGTCACTGTGCAGGGCGGCTGATTTAGAGCCTTACGTACGTGCACAGCGACACATGCACATTCTCTACACACAAGGATACATGTTCAATACACATTCCCACTGGTTCGTCGTGTTGTCACTTTCGTGTACATGCACGTGTCCGTCTTGCGGCCATTTTATTTCGCTCATCGTCTGCAATCTGGAAGACGACTGGACGAGCGGCGGCCAGCCAGCTAGCGGCGCCAGTCTATCTATCTTCTCGTCTTTCTCGCGCGCGTGTGGCCTGTGGCATCACCGATGGAGCCAGCAGATGGCGGCACGGCCACGAGAGCATCTCTAGCAGACCATATATAATGCCAACCCGCATAACGCGTTTACAATTTAAGAAAGATCTGTTTTGTAAAGTGAAATCGTGCACTGCAGAATAAACCCCATATATGAAACTGTATAATTCAAAAAAAGCTTTCGCGGGAGGAATTACAACCACATTGACATTCATAGTTCATCACAACATAGTGTACATACTACATTCTACTAT
>NC_041389.1:661302613-661321711 GCF_002162155.2 Triticum dicoccoides | reverse complement strand
CGACCTCGCGGCGGCAAGGCCGACGCGGTGGAGGAGCTTAGTCCTCCTCGTCGGAGCCGACGAGGTCGATGTACATCTTTTGCTCCTTTGGCTCCCGCTTGACGGCGACGAGCTCGCCCTCCTCCGGCTCCCTCTTCACGGGAGAAGTGCCGCACCAGAGGTGAGCCACGCGGCAGAGGAAGAGCCCGCGGCCGAGGAGAGCGTCCTCCCGTGCCGGCGGTCGCACTCCTTCGTCTCGCGACGGAGGAGCGACGCCAGCGACTGTAGGCCTTGGTTGGTCCACTTCTTGGCCGCACGTTTCCTTGCGCCGTCCGCGCGCACACACCGCTCGCGCTCGGGGGCGTCGCCCCGGTCGGAGCTGCGATCGGAGCTCCACATACCGCCCCACATGGCGGCTGGAGGCGGAACTGGGCTCACCGGCGGCGAGAAATGCGATAGAGGGAATGGGGAATCGCGGGGAAACGCGGTGGCGGGGGATAAGGTTTCGACCCGTATCTGCCCCGCAAACCCGTAGTTATACGGCCTCGGGGGTAAGTTTTGCGGGCCGTGGTAAAAAGAATTACGGGCCGGGCGAGTATACCGGCTCTGATCTGGCCAGAAAGTTGGGCCAAGTCTGTATACTCACCGGAATTATGCGGGTTCATGCGTTATACGGGGTCTACTAGATATGCTCTAAAAGGAAGAGGCAGCCTGTCTCGCTAGCACTGGACAAGGACAAGAGCAAATTTAGTTAAACATGATTTGTTTTTAATGTCTTCATGGACCGGAATATAATTAATTTTCAGTCAGTCTTATAAATTTATTCATACGTTTTCTTACTCTTACAAAATTTGCTCATGTATATCCACCTTTTTTTTACTCGACTATAAAAAAATGAAATCTGATCTCGGCAGTTGTCAATTTGGCTAATCCTTAGTTGATTTACAAATTTGTTCATGATCTCGGTGGTAATAATTTGATCGTGTGTAGTGCAAAAATAGTAGGATTTTTTCTCAAAGTTCAATTTGTTTTTAATAAAATCTTGCACAGTTCTTCAACAATACCCGGTACCAATTGAGGACTAAGAAAATTCCAGCTGAAAATTAGCAAAACCATAAGTAAACACATGTTACTGTTTCGGAGGCAAAACACCATGGTGCATTTGAACACTCCAAGATAAGCTTTTTCGAGGAAACAAACACTTTGTTCCTTTTGCTCGCTCCTCGCACATTGTCCATTGCACCTCGATCAACTGTAAGGGCTTTCTGGGATTGCAGGTAAATAAAAAACGTAGGAACATGAAAAACGTGTGGAATAGGGGGCATAGGAATGGATTCCATATGAATTTTACAGTCTCAATCCTATGATCCAAATTGCCTTCATAGGGAAAAAAATCATTGGGATTCAGATCATATGAACATCTTACAATCCAAATAATCCCTAAATAGAGTGTTTGCGCTATAAAGTCAGGCCAAAGGAGAAGTGTAAAGTTTTTTCTTGCATTTTAATAGATAATTGTTCTTGTTTTTGTATTCGCAAAAAAATTGTTCTTGTTCTTCACTCTAGCCCTTGATTTTTTTGAGAACACTTAAGAGATTTGCATGTCTATATATTTGGTCCACTCAAAATTGGGAACCAGATCCAGAATTGAACACCTCAATTGAACAAAAACTATGAACCAAATTTAAAATGATCTCAATCAAAATTGTTGACCCAGTCAAAATCCTGAACCAAATCCGATATTGGACACCTAAATTAAATGAGAGAGCTCCAAAATTAAGGAGCATAGTGTATTTATAGATAGATTGCTGGTGATGACTGCGATCTGTAGCCCTTGATTTTTGTAGAGCGTCACATATGTTTAAACACTCATAATCACTAAAAATTTGCACATAATAGTGTATTTTGAACCGAATAATATATCATTTTTAAACAGATTTTTTTCATATATAATTTGTAACTTAATGAAATTCAAATATGAAGTTCTAACCTAGGTGGTCACGGATGGTGTCATATATTTTCTCCGTTCGGGGTTATAGGGCCGCACTTATGGAAAGACATTTCTCCATTATTTTGTTTGATAAAATATTAGTTATATACCATGAAAAATATATTATTCGATTCACATTAAAAATAGTTTCCAATGCGTTATGCTGAATAACTTATACTCCCTACATTCCTAAATATATGTCTTTTTAGATATTCCAATGCGGACTACATATGAAGCAAAATGAGTGAATTTACACTGTGAAAAATATCTATATGCATCTGTATGTAGTCTTTATTGAAATCTCTAAAAAAGACTTATATTTAGGAACGGAGGGAGTATTTCCATGATGATTCTATGGTTATTTTTTTATAAAATACATGCTTAAATCATGAAAACAATGCATACCCGTACGCATCATAACCCTGAACAATTAATATTGCATTGTCTCTGCTGGGAGCTCGGATCAGAACTTCTGCCATGCCCTGCTAGCTACCATCTAGCCCGGCCCTGCCCTGACATACATATGTATATATACAGTCGTACAGACACACGGCATTCTTTTCTTATCTCGATGTAGAAAACATGTGATTCCTGCAGCTGGCTCTCGTCTGATAAAAAGATTGGAACTAGCAACGACATACTAGTACTGTGCCGCAGAGACACAGCCTTACGTACACATATGCATGTGATCTTCTGAAAGTCTGTCCTCCTTAATGATGTATTAGTAGTATTGGTAAAACAATGATGGAAACTATGATGAAATAATTACATAAATCTGTGCCCACACCAGTAATTGTATTGCACTCCATGACACCATGTGTCTTTTGGCCTCTCTCTTAGCTTTCAATGATTCAAATGAATTTGTTCTTTTAAGAGTTCAAATCCTTGGAATTTTTGTTGAGTAATGAATCTTTGGAAAAAAATATGTGGAACTTTGCTCTCAGTTTTAAAGGAATTTTTTGACGGAATCTAACTTCTTGGAAAAATTCTCAATAGGTTCCTATTTTCCTCTCCTTGTCGAATTCAAACACATTATTTGGTGTTGATTATGAATTGACACATGGAATATGCTTATCTCTTTTAAAGGGATATTTCGTTCACTCAAAACATCACACCAAGATATCAAAAATGATGTCCAGTGGGTAAGATAGAACCCACCCGGGTGAGATAGGATTGGAACCCTAGGTAATCAACATGGATGCACCACTATGAACCTACCACTAGGCAGAAACCCAGACCCCACTTGAAATGAAGTCTTATCCGGTCTCTGCATAACAACGTGCCCTATCTATTTTGAATCCTATGAATCAAAGTTCTTATGTATGTTGTAACTCGATGTCTCACTATTTTCAAGTATATTGCAATATGGACATTGATGACAATTCATGTTTTCAGAAAGAAGACAGTGATTGGTTTAGTTGATTATTGCTTGCGTACATGAAATGCCTGATTTTTTCCATTTCAACTTGGCATGCCCATGGATTACTTACCATATACACAGTGTCACAATAACAAAACCAATCACATTTACTTCCACGCCCTAGATTCAAGTGTTTAGGTATGTGTATTCATGTGACCTACTTCTGCGTGCCAACTGCCAAGCTATCCAGCAAAGTAGCCATGCCATTGCCAGCCCCAGCAAGTAGCTAGTGTGGGCAGAAAGCACATCACAGCAATGGCTTGATTACAAGTTTACATTTTTACACACACCCATGTCTTCCTTTTGTCCCCACAAAAGAGCATGCACATAGACACAGTGGGTGGCCTGACATGGAGATCTCTGCCCCTCCCTCCTCCCTCTAAAAAAGCCATAGAGGAGCAAGATTACAAAAGGAAACCAGCAAGAAACAAAAGCTCATCCACCTTCCCCCCTTTCCCAGACCAGACAGGGCATGCAGCAGCAGGCATCAGCATGCATGTAGTACCAGTACTAGCAAACTAGTCCATGCATGCACTCATGTGTAGTCATGAGGGCTAGCTGCTCTCACTGCTGCATGCCACACTGGCTAGCCATACTTCTGTGCACTGCAGCATGCACCAACACAAGCAATCATTGATTGGTTCCCCTTTCCTCTCCTCCATATTCAAACAATCAAACTGGCATATGCATGCCTAGATCATTCAATATGTCCAAGCCCCAAACATTCATTCATTCACAAGACCAGACAGACAGGAAGCATGCTGCTACATTGCTATGCAATGCGTTGGAACAAACATCTTTGTTTTGATCTCAGGACTTGCCATGCATTGCTACATGTATGCATGCAAACATCTTCGTTTGATCCGAAGACTTGTCTTACATGCATGCATGCATATATGGCTAGCTAGCTGCATGGCCTGACATAATCAAAAATGGACTTGTGTGGGATCTTGTAAACAGAAATGCTTCCAGAGTTATCCAATGTATATGTAGCATATGGCAATCAAGTCTGGAACTTTGCATTGTGCATATATTCTGACATGAACTGTTATTTTAGGGGCTGGGTTTGCCATGGCTTTGAAGCAACATTTGATTAAAGCTCAAGCAAACCCTAATGGTAAATTAAAAGAGTGGTAATATATATCCCTAATTATACATGGCATATTGGCATCACCAAGGAGAGTTAGCTAGCCATATAGTGGTATATATGGAGAATTGGAAGTAATTAACCATCACACAAAACTAGTTAACTTTGAAAGCAAATTAACACGCTGTATAGTAGTAGTACCATTACCATGGCATGCATGAGATCGATCGCCATATGCAACCGTATCAGATACTATGAGCTATGGCCGCCGGCCGGCCAACTAGCTGATTGATTAAGCCGCCGCTTGCATGTTCATGTCAGCGACGCGTCTCCTCTTGGGCCGGTCGCCCGCGGCAGCCCCCTGCCTCTCCACGAGGGCCCTCAGAGCCTCCTTGAGGAAGTCGGCGCCGCCGTCCTCGGAGGATGAGGAGTAGTCGTCGTCAGCGTGTTCTCCGGCGTCGCGCGCGAGGACGAGCACGTTGCGGACGCGGCCGCCGAGGGTGGCCATCTCGGCGCGGAGCGTGCGGAGGCGGAGCGCGCGCAGCGTGTCGATGAGCCCCGGGAGGAGGTCGGAGCGGTCGTCGCAGCAGAGGGAGGCCTCGAACACAGCCGCCGCGCCGCCGGCACCGCCGCCTGAAGCGAGCACCACGATCTCGTCGTGCTCCGTGGGGAACAGGTGGCTCGCCGGCGCGGCCGCCTCGCCGACGACGCCGGCCATGCGCTGCTTCAGCTCCCGCACTCTCTCTACCGCCTTGGCCAGCAGCGTTGCCTTGTCTATCTGTAAACACACATGTAGAAGATCAGTTCATGAGCTAAAGTTCATCAAGAAACCTTGTTTGCACAATCAATCTCTCAAATGACGAACCCTAGAGCTTATGATTGATCAGAAATGAAAAAGGGTAGAGAGGAGAATGTGAAAAATTATGCAAAATTGTAGACATGGTACTAGGCACAAAAGAAGCAAATCATGAAGAGGAACAAGCCAAGAGACGAGGGGCAGCCCTAACCTGACCTAGCTAGTCAGTGTCATTCATAGGATGATAGCAGCTAGTAGTTAGGAGAGGCTCCATTCTAGTGCTACTTGCACACACAAAATCCAGCTTTAATCACAAGGATTAGCTGAGCTGAGAACCGTAGCAGCTAGCTACTCATGGGGATAGCATCTACCCACTGCAATCCACGGTAGAATTCCAGATGGATGACAGGCAATCCAGTTCTTCAATAAAAGATTTCGCTTGATCGATCTCGCATCGATCGAGCATGTTGCGCAGAAACTAAATTAGGGGGAAATCACGAGGGCACAGGACTTAGATGTGTAATGAAATTGCCTTGGGGTCGCAGGCGAGGACGGCGCGGAGGCGGTCGAGGTGCGACTTGATCCGCTCGCGGCGGCGCTTCTCGGCCTCACGGTGGTTCCGCGTCGCCACCACCGCGCGGTCGTGCGCCGCCTCGGCAGCCGCAGCGGCGGCTACCTCGTCTTCCTCGGACAAGGCAGCCGCGACGCCGCCGCCCGGCGCCGACTGCCACATGGAGCCCACGAAGAAGGGCGGCAGCATGGCCGCCTCGGCGCCGGCGAACGACGCCTCCGCCGGAAACATGCCCGCCAGAGCTACCTAGAGCTTCTCGCCCAGGTTCTGCCTCGATCACACCTCGTCAAGCTGCTAGCTAACTAACTAACTAATTGCCGCGGTGGTGTTGTGCCGTGAACTAACTACTGTTCCTCGGACATGGACTGGAATCGAAGAGAGGAGAGAAGAGAGAGACGGATGGGATGGGGGAACGAGGAGAGGCGAGAATAAATAAACGGGGCTTCGAGGAGAGAGGGAGAGCGCATGTGGGTGGATAGAGATAGAGAGAGAGGGGGGAATGTTAGAGAGAGACGGGGCGACGTGAGGTGAGTGAGTGGCCGGTGGGCCCGCTTGTTGACCCGTCAGAGATAGAGGGCTGTGCCTGTACGAGCCCTGTGAGCTAGGGATGACGGGATGATGGCCGATGGCCTAGAGTGGTAGAGATGTCCCGGCGGGGGCGGTTGGACGGCTGCGATGGTGCCGACCTTGCGCCGGCCGTCGCGCTCCGACGGGATACGGCCGTGGCGGTGATGGCGATCCGTCCGGATCGACCGTTTGACTCCGGTGCAACAGCGTACGCTAGCTCACACTCCGGGGGAATGTTTGCCTTGTCTTGCCGCGTTGTTGCACTACCACTTCAACTAGCCAGTTGGATGAAAGTGAAACCCAAGTAGTTCTCTGTCTATGGAGAAGAGAAAAGTGCGTCCCGGGTTTTCCTTGCGTGACCAGTCGCCAGATCATGCTTGTATTAACAAGTTTAGTTGAAATCCAAATTAAGGATTGGTATTAATACCAGGGTATTTGGTTTACACTGGTTGATTTATTTTCTTTTTGAGAAAATACCACACTGGTTGATGATGGCAGGCCCCTGGGTGTACTCGTAGGCCGGCAGTCGGCTCATTGGGCCACAGGGCGGCCCAAGCCCACAACCTGACCAATGGCGCACACAGGGACTGATCATCAACTTCGTGTAAGCCAGTCGCGGAGCGTCAAGCATATTGAAGGACGGGCCGGTTACTTGCTCACTAGGCCATCGGTGGTTCTTGGGAAATTTTTGTAACAAGTCTAGAGAGAAAGCCAGAGACAAGGACAGGCCATGGCCCGGTTTGGTCCCCATGACACTCCGCCGCCGGTGTAAAGCCCCTCAAAATTCAACTTGGTGCACAAGAGTATCACGGCCGAGATCTAGCTAGGAGTATCCCACGAGATTAGGCTAGATTGCACCGACCAGGGAGTCATGTAAACCCTAGCTCTGCCCCCCTATCAAAGGCATGGCTAGGGTCTTCTCTCGATAAATCATCTCATGCCTACATGATCCTTGTGATCTCACCATTGTACACAAAACCCTAGTTCTCATACGAGGCTAGTCCACCATTATTACATCAAAGAAAGAGTAGGGTTTTACCTCGACGGTGAGGGCCTGAATCTGGTAAACTGCCTTGTGGGAATCCCATCTAGGCAACCAGCTACGTGCACAATCCTATGATGATTACTGTTGGATCATGAACCGATGCTGGTAATCGTGATTGTCAACCGCCCTTGTTTTTTTTTGCGAAAAGGAACAAACACAAAAGAGGGAACAAACCTCACAAGTTCCCCGATGAATCGTATTTAGTTGGCTTCAACAGACGGGAATGGAGTTGGAGAACAAAAACATGCGGCAACATCATCCGCTCTGTGATAACCCACAAGTATAGGGGATCGCAACAGTTTTCGGGGGTAGAGTATTCAACCCAAATTTATTGATTCAACACAAGGGGAGCCAAAGAAATTCTCAAGTATTAGCAGTTGAGTTATCAATTTAACCACACCTGAAAGACTTAATATCTGCAGCAAAGTATTTAGTAGCAAAGTAATATGGAAGTAACGGTAACGGTAGCAAAAGTAATAGTAGCAGTTTTGTAGTAATTATAACAGTGGCAACGGTAAAGTAACTAAGCAAAGATCAATATGTGAAGAGCTCATAGGCATTGGATCAGTGACGGATAATTATGTCGGATGCGTTTCCTCATGCAATAGTTATAACATAGGGTGACACAGAACTAGCTCCAATTCATCAATGCAATGTAGGCATGTATTCCGAATATAGTCATACGTGCTTATGGAAAAGAACTTGCATGACATCTTTTGTCCTATCCTCCCGTGGCAGCGGGGTCCTCTTGGAAACTAAGGGATATTAAGGCCTCCTTTTAATAGAGTACCGGACCAAAGCATTAACACTTAGTGAATACATGAACTCCTCAAACTATGGTCATCACCGGGAGTGGTCCCGATTATTGTCACTTCGGGGTTGCCGGATCATAACACATAGTAGGTGACTATTGACTTGCAAGATAGGATCAAGAACCCACATATATTCATGAAAACATAATAGGTTCAGATCTGAAATCATGGCACTCAGGCCTTAGTGACAAGCATTAAGCATGGCAAAGTCATAGCAACATCAATCTTAGAACATAATGGATACTAGGGATCAAACCCTAACAAAACTAACTCGATTACATGGTAAATCTCATCCAACCCATCACTATCCAGCAAGCCTACGATGGAATTACTCACGCACGGTGGTGAGCATCATGAAATTAGTGATGGAGGATGGTTGATGATGACAACGGCGACGGATTCCCCTCTCCGGAGCCCCGAACGGACTCCAGATCAGCCCTCCCGAGAGAGATTAGGTCTTGGCGGCGGCTCCGTATCGTAAAATGCGATGAATCCTTATCCTTGATTTTTTTTCTCCCCGAACGTGAATATATAGAGTTGGAGTTGAGGTCGGTGGAGCCTCAGGGGGCCCACGAGGCAGGGGGCGCGCCCAGGGGGGTAGGGCGCGCCCCCACCCTCATGGACAGGGTGTGGCCCCCCTGGTCTTGATTCTTTCGCCAGTATTTTTTATTAATTCCAAAAATATTCTCCATGAAGTTTCAGGCCATTCCGAGAACTTTTATTTCTACACAAAAATAACACCATGGCAATTCTACTGAAAACATCGTCAGTCCGGGTTAGTTCCATTCAAATCATGCAAGTTAGAGTCCAAAACAAGGGCAAAAGTGTTTGGAAAAATAGATACGATGGAGATGTATCACTCTGCATGTCGTCACCAGAGATAAATGCTAATCACGCCAGACCGAGTGCTCGGCGATTGACACCCATCTCCGACTCATCAACGCCACTCCTAGGAAGGCCAATGACATACGAAAAGCCGATGAACCACTATTCACATTGTTGCCACTGCCCCAACTTCAGCAGCGACGAAAAAACTCAATTGCCCGACAAGACACAGACCAGACACATAGATCTGAGGTTCCCCCATCCTCTCGCTACTGTGGCGGCTGGTGAAAGGCAGAGGGACTTGTGGCAGTGCCGATAAGTCGGTGAGAAAAGTTGGCCGCCTCCTTGTTGCCTTATGTCTTTCAAACCCTAGAACGCATACATATCAACGTAGTTGTTTGCCTATTTGTCCCTAACCTCCCTTGATGGATGGGATTACATGAAAAATAGTATGGGGGCACAAGTTTGTAAACGGTAGGGATGCGTGGTGAATCTCACTGAGTACAACGAACCAAACCATTGAGCTAATTAAGTTGCATTGAGTGTATGTTACATGGTTCGTGGAATCGTGGTATTTGTCGAAGTTAATCTGGACAAAAAATCATTTGAATTTTTTGCATGGCCATTGTTTGATGTATTCTGCTGATCGTGGAACTGTAGATCTTAGTCCCTTTTGATAGAAAAAGATGTCAATTATAAAACAAAAACTTTGATTAATATGAGGTGTATAATATATATTTTAGATTATTGGAGAGGGGCTTAAGCTCCTTCCATTGTTTCCCTCCATTTTTGTCATCGTCGAACGGACATGGAACCCAATTGGTAGCGAAGCATTTCAAACATAGTCAAAGGTGTAAGCATGCTCGGTCGCTAAATGCAGGAACCCTTACCAGTGACAGGGCCCAATTTACTGCCTAAAAAAGCTAGGGCTCTCATGTACTTCAATTTCTCTTTCAGTTGGCAATTGTAAGCACCCCAGAGGTTTTTCTCCAAAAAGTAGATAGAAGAATTCTTATAAGCAATAAATGAATTAGTGTTCCTTATGAACATTAGATGTGGACAAAACAAAGAGATGTGAAAGGAAGAGTGTTTTGTATCGACATGGGTAAGATGGCTGCTATAGCCGTTTCTGCAGTAATGAGTTGAATAAAACATTGACAGGTGACATTACCATTGTATTATATCTACTCTAGCCCTCGCCAAAAAGAAGTGAGGGTCATGCTACTAGAGGAGAACCCCTTCGTTGTCCGGTGCCGATCCCTCTCGCCTCTTCTCCCGTGACCCTTTGTCTTTAGTGTAAATTTATATCTCTAATTTCAATTATTAATTTCTACTCCCTCGCTCGGAATGGAGGGAGTAGATTGGTCCCCTGTTCTTCTATGTTGAGTTCTTCATCTGGGTATTTTTGTCCTTGGCTGATTTTATGATAGTTCTGACATCCTGGAAACCGACATCCATGGCTAGTCTTGCTGCAAGCAAATTTTCCCTTATATATTTTCATGCGATAATGAATAACACAACCAATATGGGGAGAAAAGAGAGATCTTTGACGGTGAACTTCATTCCCAGTGTCACCATCGATGACAGTGAATACACGATTTGCAAGGTAAGGAGTTGACGACATGGATGGATTATGATACGTCTTACTCTCACACCCATCCACATGTGGATTTGATGATATCATGCTACATTCACCTAAATTTACTATCTAACCGAAAAAGTATCTAATCTCACCATTGCTGGAAAGAAGTGGACATTATGCTACTAGTGGACAATCCCTCAATTGTTCGGTGTCGGTCCCTCCTGCCTCTTCTCGAGCGTTCTCATTGTTCTTTAGTAGGCAAGGAGCCTTTATTTTTAGTGTAATTTTAGATCTCTAATTTCATCCTTTTTAGATTTTTTGTTCTTCTCTTATGCGTTCTCCGCCGGGGTATTTTTATCCTTGGCTAATTTTATCATATATCACCAACTTCCTAGAAACCAACATCCGTTGCAAGTTGGCTGCAAACAAATTTTCTCTTATATTTTTATTTTGACCTTTTCTCTTGTATATTTTTATATTGTAGCGAACAATACTACCAATATTGGGAGAGAAGAGGGATCTTTGATGGTCCACTTCATTCCCGGTGTCACCATCGATGAAAATGAATACACGGTTTGCACAGTAAGGAGTGGACGAGATGGACGGAGGATGATACGTCTTACTCTCACTTCCATCCACCCCATGGATTTGACGGTATCATGATGTGTCCAGCTAAATTTATTTGTCTAACCAAAAAGGTATCTACTCCAGCCCTCGCTAAAAAGAAGTGGGGATTATGCTATACTAGAGGACAACCCCTCCGTCGTCTGGTGCCAGCCCTCTCGCCCCTTCTTTAGCATTGCCATTGTTGTTGAGTGAGCAAGGAGCCTTTATCTTTAGTTTAAATTAGATCTCTAATGTAAAAAAATAGATATTTTGTTCTTCTTTGATGAGTTCTCCATCCAGGTATTTTTATCCTTGGTCGATTTTATCATATGCCACCAACTTCCTATAAACCGACATCCATGGCGATTTGGCTGCAAACGAATTTTCTCTTACATATAGTTTATTTTCGAATTTTCCTCTTATATATTTTTATGTCATAACGAACAATACAACCGATATTGGGAGAAAAGGGGGATCTTTGACGGCGGTCTACATCATTCCAGGTGTCACCGTCGATGACAATGAATACACGATTTGCAAGGTAAGAAGTTGACGACATGAATGAATGATGACACGTCTTACCCCCGAATCCACCCACCCGTGGAACCGATGATATCATGCTATGGTCACCTCAATTTACTGCCTACCCCCTCAAAAAAAAACTACGGCCCTCATTTGCTTCAGTCGCTCTTTCCGTTGGCAGTTGTAATGAAATCAGAGGAATTTTCTACTGATGTGGACAAAGCAGGGAGATGTTCCACAGCAAGAAAAGAAAAAAGAGAATTAGTGTTCATTTACGAACATTAGACGTGGACAAAACAAGGAGAGATGTGAAGGAAGAGTGTGTGCACTCCACTGATGTGTATTGTGCATATGTGGGCAACACATTGCATCATCATAATGGCATATAGGGGGCGAGAAGAGGGTAATGATTGTGCAAGGCACGAGCGCCCCGTGCGAACCGCAATTATGCTGGCTGCTCAGCAGCTCAATGAGGGTGCCGCCTCCCGCTTTGCGGCCTTCGCCCATCAAAGCGCCCTGCAAACACACCGTCTTATTCCACGACGCCATCATTCATCACATATTGTTAGTGCAGATCCATCCATCCATCAGCACAAAAATGATGTACCCAATCCGGCGCATTTCACATGCGTGGCGATTTGCGTAGAGAAAACAAACAAAAAAAAAGGTATTCCGTCGCCGGGACTTGAACCCGGGTCTCTCGGGTGAGAGCCGAGTATCCTAACCACCTAGACTACGACGGATCATGTTGAGGCTTGCTACAGCTGCGCTAATATTGTAGGCTGGCTTTAGTTTCAGTCAGGTTAGAATGGTCTAGCCACGCCCGTTGATCAAAACATGGCCAAAGTTAATACAACCATATGCATTCCTCTGTCCAGATAAATAAATTCTATTTACTTGAACAGCGTCAATAGTAGGCAGTAAAATATTATGAATCGGTAACTTTTTCTTTCGAATTACGATGCATATCTCCGAGTTTTGTTTATCATGAGAAACCGGCAACATAGGGCGCCCCCACTAGTGCCCCCCAAAAGGGTTTGGTCAGGACATTAGGGAACCAGAAAGGTTAAAAAGAAACTTTACAGCGCAAAACAGAACAATCTGGCCATAGCACTGAAGTTCTAAGCACTGGAACACAATCCCAAAATAAAGCTAAAACACACCCTAGCATTGTATTCGCAACTTAAAATCAACAGTGCTTTTTTGTCCATAATATTTCTCTAGCATTGTAATTACAGCTTACAACAAAGCAATATTCTTACAAATACATGCAAGGAGATTGAAATACAACGAGTCTGGACTAGTCCATCTGCAGAAAAGCATTGTTGATTTAAATAGAATGAAACAGGGCGAATAGCCCGTTGATCATGCACTACAGAATTTTGCTCAGTTGCCGATTTCTAAGCAGTGTACAATCTCCAGTGAATGTCACGGTGTTCAGGAAATGAACAACAGTTCCCTGATTAAAATAACAGGAGCGATATAGCTTAAGGACGAATGCCTAACGTAATCCGCCTCCATAGTTTAGCCCTTGGAATTCTTCAAATGTGGGCGGCTGTATACCACTACCACCTCACCATCACGGACGCTTCGACCTTTCTCGTATTTGCAAAAAATGATGAGGCGAATCCAACTCGTGACAGAAACATGCCATTGAAAACTCTGCTTGCAATTGGACGATGATGGTGCTCCAGGCATTTCGTGACAAGAATTATATTTCTTGACTCATCTCAAATGCACGCTGCTGTTGGAATGATGGCACCTTAATCCGCCGGAATGGGGCGCAGCGGTCTTTCTTCAGGTGAATCAGCTTCCCAGAAAACAGACTGCCTATGATCCAGCTTGCTGGCTGCACGAGAGAGATACAGGAGAATTAGAGGCACTGGAGATGATAAACACCAGCTTGGAAGAAAAATAGGATAAAGCGTAGGGAAACATTTGAATGGTAAATACAGCGATACGGCCATGTATAATGTGAATCAAGTAAACATGTCTTATTGGCAGCAGGGCAGCAAGCCGTTCGGATCCTAATCAGTTGACTTTTATAGAAGGTCTAGATGAAACAACATGACTGATTTACGAGAGGTAGACAATGGATTAAGATATGTTGTGACAAGTTACTTCTCTGTACTGACTTATAGAGCTACTAGTATTCAAGCATTGAAAGACAGTCTACTCTATCTGAGCAGTTGCTGCTTATATTCAGTCATTTCCTATATCCGGAATGGAAGTTTCTACATTCAAAATTCAACTAACCGCTGTTTTTATGTCATGCTCCAGACCACAATGGCTTAGATGGCGTGATGCGCTCGCCTCATTTGCAACAAGAATGATTCCACGCGAACAACTTTTATCCTTCAAGCTTTGGATTAATCCTTGAAGAGATACAAAAACTTGCCCACCTCCATGCTGTGGAACACAAATCTAATGTAAGGGCCACATCGTGTAGACAAGGAAACTAGTCATGTATATATCTGACACAATCAGTAGTAAAACATCAGATAAATCAAATTAAGAGTGAACTAAGGCAATGCCTCTTAACTATGACAATAGTATATGATGTATTACAGTTCACTAAAAAATATTGCTTGATTAGTAGGTCATCCATCATGTTTTCTCACCAGGCTTGCAACATACCTTGATAATATTCGAAAATTTTGAACAGAAGCTGATTTTGCCGTGGATCAAGAATCCTACTCCATGAAATACCAATTTATTATTTCTTACGTAAACTGATTGGCCCAATGTTGAAATCTCCACTGTATGCCTTTGTCGAATTAAATACCTAGCAAATGGGTATATCAAAAATTGAGCATCAAGAACAAAGTATTTTAACCTAATCCATATGGACAACAGAGCAAATGTTCCTCGCTGAATTTTTAGTTGCTGAAAATAAAGCTAGGATAAACAATCTTCACAGCAAAGTGCCTTGAGTATGTTTGACACCCGAATCAATCGGCTCGGATTCTTACAAAGCAACCTCATCTTAGATGGACTAATATACTTACCTAAAAGCATCTACATCGACTTTCCATGCGTTGTATGAGAAATATTCAGAATTACAGTATGAACAATTAAGCTAATTAATCGTGTCAGTGTTAAGATAACCATTTAAAAGGATAGTTCTTAGGTACACTATGTTGCTTGAGTTTAAGTTCGGATAATTTAGCCCATAAAATGAAATATCTTTCATTTCTTAGAAGAGCTTGGCATCGAATTGAGAAAGCTTCATGTGGGCTTTTGACAGACCCCAAAATGCATATACACTTTCAAGGTGTTTGGTAATTTTCCCTCGACTACTTCAGGAAAGATATGAAAACTGAAGCTTTCACGAACAAAGATGTGATAAAATTTAAAATTCCACTTTCACAGGGTAGGTGTGCTGCAAGGTGTCATTGCTTACTTTCCAGGTTGCAACAGTAAACCAGCTTGAAGAGAATCAAGAAGCCAATTGGAATTCAAAATCCAGGAATCGGTAGCACAGCCATATAAGAACTTAGCTGTCGAGACCTGTTGCAACAAACACCTATCAGACACAGTGCAATTTGGCACAGTAAAGAAAATGGATGTGCAATTTTAAATGAGAGCCTACAGCCCTACACCAATTTCTCCTACAGGCTACATCATATACTAAACTATAATAGGATACATGATGAACGAGAGATGGTACCAAGAAACAAAAGGGAAATGGTGTAACAAACCTTTTTAGGGGAAAGAACTACAGGAGGCTTCCACCTCACAAGCTCTGCAAGCTTGCTTTTTTTATCAAATGGACAGGGTGGCACTTTTGAAAGAACACAACCTCCAAATTTCCGTATTACAGACACAATCTCTTTCTCCTTATGACTTTGAAATCCAGTCACCAAAAACTCTAGTCCATGAAATAGAGCTTCTTTTTTGCCAGTGCATTCCCTGGGCTCCTGCATGTCAGCAACTCTGCTTTCAGACCCTGCAAAGATACAAGAGTGAGGATCACCAAAAGTATGTACTTACCGTGCACATATTTACTCAAGATATATAGTACATATCTAGCATAAGAGATCATAAACCAGAACGTACAACTGAATCGAGATTTAACCCTTCTGCTCTTGGTTTGTCTAGTACTAAGTTTAGCATTCAACAATTGGGGTCCTTTTCTTTTAAGGCCTCGTTTACCAACGCTCAAATATGTTGTGGGTTGAGGCAAAACTTCTGATGGGATATATTGCTCTTTGCTGTGATGCTCATTATCATCGTGAGCATCAGATGACTTCTTCTGAACCAAAGAAAATTCGTTCAAGCTTCCAGCTTCAGCATTGTTTTCTATGAACTGATTAGAGGCTCGGATACGCTGTATCTTCTTATTTAAGAGTATCGTTGTGCCTCTCTCCTTCTGACGAGCTGCCACATTAACATCATTATGAGCCAGACTACTTCCCGAGATGTTTGATATAGGTCCTAGCATGCTAAAAGGCCTGAGGGAACTGTGTATTCTTCGCCTCCATGGATTAGATTCTGGTGTCTTATCTAACGGCACAGAAGATGGACCGGCTTCTACATCTAGGTCATTCTTCAGAGATTCCCTGCGATATACCGGTTCACTGTTCTCCTCATTCCTCTGTTTGCATTCAGGAGATTGACTAGTGGGTACTTCATTGCAAGATATGCTACATGGAACAAATGAACAGAGAGGATCCTCAGGTGATAAGCTTGAACATACTACTTGATGGCACGACTCTGCACTTTGATCCTCTCCATGGAAACCTTCATTCTTTTGGAGAAAAGATGCTCTTGAAGAGGCAACCATTTCTGTCGATATCGCTCTAGGTGCAGGAGAGCACTCATTCATGCTATCCATTGACTCAGAAATGAAGCTAGTCCTTATATGCTTCCTTGCACGACCACCAAACTTCGTCTCTTCAACAATTCTTCCAGCTTCCTGGAAATATATTTTACATTGTAATTACATAGATGAAGAGTGCTAATGAGATAGGCATAGGATTGATTAAGTTTGTTATAACAGAATGTTCATGGGCAACAAATTTACCTTCGTGATATTTTCACCTCTTACTGGATTCCTCAAGTTTTCAGTAAAAGCATGGTTGTTTTGAGTCAACTTCTGGAAAACAGCTTCCTCATTTCTCGAGCAAGAGATTGCTTTATCTCGAGCTGGTTGCTTTACAGAAACACATCCTGGACTTGATTCTTTTACTAGCGTACCAGCAGAAATGTTCTCTGCCAAAGAATCAGGTACATGGTCACTGGTACAATCATCTTGGCTGCGCCATTCTTTATTTTGCTCCTCGGAAGAACAAATGTCTACATCATGTGGGGCACAGCTAGGCTGAGAGATGCTCTGTTTCATGTTAGTTGTGTTGTGGCCTTGAGATGAACAAGCAGTTTGAACAGTACACAGGCCAACATCTTCAAATACATCAAGCATTTCGATCTCATCCAATTCTGCAAGCCAATCGCTCTCATCCAGACCATTTTGAAAGGATCCACTATCATGTTCTGTTTCCTCAAGAAAACACTGTTTCCGAGCTTCCTTTACACGCAGAGCAGCTTCAAGGGCAGCTGCAGTCAACTTATCAGGCTGGCAATCATCAAGTATCATTTCTGCAATAACCATAGCCTCAGAGGCAGCAATAGATAGCTCAACCGCATCATTAGCATCTGCCTTACGGAGCTTCTGAACATCAACTTTTCCACCAGATGGTTGATGTTTTCTTGCACCAAGTGGTTTAGTGACATCCTTGCTAGAAACTCTACGGACTCCTTGTTGTGTATCATCCTTAAGGCCTTTAGCCTCTTGCGCAGCTTTGATCTCTTGTGCCTGACCATCAACATAAGAGTCCTTTAATGGTCCTTTGCATGTACCAGAATTTATAATCTGTGGGCTAACATTGGCTTGAACTGAGGAGATATCCTTGCTAGCCACTCTGCGGACTTCTAGTTGTTTATCATCCTTAAGGCTTTTAGCCTCTTGTACAGCTTTGATCTCTTGTACTTGACCATCAACATAAGAGCCCTTCAACGGTCCTTTGCATGCACCAGAGTTTAGAATCTGAGGGCTAACATTGGCTTGAACTGAGGAGAGTTGTGCTGCACTTTCTGAAGAAAGGTGCAGAGAGAAAGGCAGTACCTGGAGGGAAAATACTCAACCTATGTTATAACAGCACACGACAAGAAGAAGATTATGTTTGTGCAGCAGAGGAAAGAGCCAATTATTTTGGCTGTTTCAAGCCTATGTTTGCTACTGTACTAACTTGTTTGCTCATAATGCAATCCATCAAGGTGATTGAAAATGAAAACACATGCACAAAGTTAGAAGCCCATTAAAACCATAACAATAGGCAAGATGAAAATGGCATACTGAACCTACAATTTTATTCTTTCCACATTCAATGGAAGATTACTGAAGGAACAAAAGTAAGTACACTGTACAAGTGTGCATCCCTGGAACAAATAATGTAACTCGGAGCAAAGAAGAAACCCACAGAGTCATAACTCTTATGCAGGATTGAATCATTAAAGGCTACAGGTACATGTACTACCATCCTCTGATTTATTTGATCCAACAGAATGACAAAAACCTAAGTTGTGATCAAACTTCAGTGATTAGTATCAAGAATCTTAGCCTACCTCTCTGCCTGTTGGAGTACTTGCAGCAGGTGTATCCTCGTCTCCCGACAAATGCAGACGGAACCCGCCGTAACTGCCAGCGTTTACCGTGGCATTCCGACAACTCCGTTGCTCTTGTGCAGGGTCCAGAATAAACACACAGTTCTGCAGTTCAGTGAAGAGAACACATCGCATCAGATCAGAACAGACAGTGCACCGAGAAACATATATGGATAAATATGCACAAACACACCAGATGCATCCAGATCCAATTCAATCTTATGCCATTTCCTACGAATGACCAATCTCCAGTTTCAGTTGTTGTCGATAAGGTGGAATGGTCAGGCAAAAAAATAAAATTGAACCGGGCTTTCCCCCCTTTCCGCAACACGCTCGACTGAATATAGCAAGGCTCTTGCAAGCATTTGAGAAATCAAAGGACAGACACTCGGAGCCTACAGGGACAGGGTTACCACCAAATAGAAAATCACCTCACAAGGCGGCGACGACACGCCGGCGCTGTCTCTTGGGTGCTCGCCGGCCGTCGGCTGCCGATGCGGCTGAAGCCACTGCGGGAGCCACGCATTATCCTGAAGAACTCGAAGAAGCGCAAAAGGGCGTCAGAAGAGGGAGGGCGCATCCCCGCAGTTCACATCTCCCCACCTCCCAAGTCCCAACCGAGAGAGAGAGAGA
>NC_041389.1:661297646-661302235 GCF_002162155.2 Triticum dicoccoides | reverse complement strand
TTGATAAGCCTCTCTCTCCTCCGTCTCCCGCCACCGGTCACCGCAGCGGTTCGCGCCATAATGTGGCAGCAAAGGTCTTTTCTTCCCGCCGCACCGTCTGACAGGTGGGCCCGGCCTGGTGCCCCCGAGGTATGGGCCTGGGCCGTCATCTTCTGATGGATCTATTTTTAGGGTGCCTTTTGTTGGAATTTTTTTTTTTGACCACAGCCTTTTGTTGGAAATTTGTTACTCTTATTAACGTTGCGTAAAAAAAATGTTACTGTTGTCAACCACGCTCTGCCAAAGGTAACAATTTCCTTCCCACACTTACTTTTTCCTTTAATTTACCTAAAAAAACTTATTTTTGCTTTTAAAAAGGAAATATTATTCCGTGATACTCAACAGCATCAATTTTTTTTGGGTAAACGCATCAAACATCAAAAAAAATTTAAACGCATCATATGTTTCGACCGTGCCGTCACCGGTGGTAATTTTCTTTGCATAATTTTATAAAGAATATCAGTTAGTATGCTTTACAAAACTGAAGAAATATTATTTAGTGACACCCAACAGCAGCGCATTTCTGCCTCGAAAATTAACAGCAATAGATTTACAGGGCCAATTATCGAAGAGCCAGTGGGAGAATTCCGACATTTACAGAAAGTTATGCTCGGACTTCAGCTCTGCTGGTGCTGGTAAAAGAGAAAGAAAGAAGACGAGAAAACCTACACAAAATTGGGTCATAAGAGCTGAAACGCACGTCCCAAAAAGGTTACAGAAACAACGAAGGACAGCTGCACAAATTTATCATCAGACGGTACAAACAATGGTTGGGCGGGTGCTGATCGATGCTCCGAGATCGCTCTCTAGCTCTTCAAATCCGCCAGCGCGGTCTTGGTGGCGGCCGAAATCACGGCGTCCGAAGCGTTTGGCAGGTAGTAGTATTTCCCTGGCACAGCAAGGAAAGAAGCTGTGTTCATGGAAGGTTGCGCAGATAACTAATTTACGGTATGTCGGTGTTTATAATTAGTGATGAAGATGGCAGGTCTATCTTTTTAAGTGGTGACAAGGTTCCTCGGACTCCACTCATATTACCTCATACCATGAAAATGCATTAAAAAAATCGAAACAAGAACAGGCATGGTTTCCTACAGGTTTCAGATGGAGAGTAGTGTAATTGAAGTGTTGAGAATACCTTGGGCAACCCTTGCGATTTCCTTGGCGAATCCCGTAGATACAAACTTGTTCTCGGTATCGATGACGAGAAGCGACATTCCTGCCTTGAATATTTTTGCAGACACATCAAGTATCTCATCCTTGCAAAGAGGAAACAAGTTCTTCAGTGCCTTTTGAACACAGCAGGAAACTTCAAAATGATGGCCCAAGGATACATTGTTTGGTGTTAGGACAAGAGTGGTACCTTCAATTCTTGAGTAGATGGTCTTGGTGCGTCTGAAGCAGCGGCAGCTTCTGGGTCATTGGATTTCTTCAGTGATACATTAGCTCTTCCATCGGTGATTGCAACGATCATGATACGCCCAACGTCGCCACTCTTTTCAGCGTTCAATCCCACTCTGACAGCCTTGAAGTAGAATCCATAATGTTATCCAGATTATAGATGTCCTGGCACTACAGAAGAATTCAACGCAGTTCTTGGTTCTTACTGTACTCAGGCCATGAGCTAAAGGAGAACCGCCACCACATGGTAGCTTTTCAAGACGCTTGCGAGCCATTGCAATGGATCTTGATGGTGGAAGCAGAACCTCAGCATAGTCTCCACGGAAGGGAATAATTGCAACCTGAGGGATGCCAAAATGGAAGCTAAAGTTAGTGCACAAACTGTCCATATAACGATGATTACCCAAAGGGGGAGCACAAATGAAGGTGGCTTACAAGGTATGCAACAAGTAACAAATGCTAACCACTAAAAAAGGATAGTAACAAATTCTAATGCTAAACTTTTACATTTCAATAGTACCTGATCTCTGCTTGTGTAACTTTCTGCAAGCAACTTCAATGCTGCACCTTTGGCATTCTGCATGCGGTTCAGAGCCATGCTGCCACTAGCATCCACAACAAATATGACCTGTCATGAAATAAGTACAAACAGAGTTGTGAAGTCTCGCGGTAAGAAAAATCAGGTTTGCCACATACATAAAACATGGCTGGCTTAATATACAGATTCCCATGAAATTGCACAAGCAAATGTGGAGAGAGAGAGACAGAGACAGAGACATAGAGACAGAGACAGAGACAGAGAGACAGACAGACCAGAGCACCGGCTTTTCGAGCCATTCTCTTGGCTCTCATGTCAGTCTTTTCAACAAAAACTTTTCTTGTCTTGTCAAGACTTTTCTCTCTCCGCAGTTTTTGGTATGGTGCAGCTGCTCGAAGTGTCGCGTCAACAGCTAACCTCCTGACTGGACCCTACATCAGAATGAACTGTTTAGATGAGCCAATTTGGTGAGAAAGGGTACCCAAGCAATAACGTAGGAGTGATATACAAAGGAAGGTATCTGCTATATCAGTAAAATTAATGGAAAAGACCGGAAGGCATTGGAGGCATTCAAAAAGCAATAAAACAGACCTAGATAAGGAGAAGTGCCAAAGCATTATTTCAATAAAGAAACAAACATGAGCATGGATTCAGGAATGTTTGAACAATCAAGTGTTCTAAGTTGCAGCGTTGACGAGGTAAAACTTAAGACCTTTGGAAGCATAGGCTTTATGTATCGGCCCCTGTCTTCTGAGAATATGACATTTTTTGCTCGTCCAGCCTTTCCTTTTTTTCTTTGTGCTTGCTGAGCAAAGAAAAGGAGCTTATCATCTACTAGTCCACCTTCAGCATCAAAAATGAACTCCTCGGGTATCTGGTCATCTTGTTTTTCGTTTTCTTCATCATCATCCTGTCAGAAAACAACAACTAATGAGCTCTAAGAAACAAATGAATAGGCATCAAGTACGGGTTGCTCAATCATAAAATTCAACCTCCTTTTCCTCCTCATCCTTCTCCTCATCTTCTTCCTTCTCATCTTGATCTTCTGCGTTATCTTGATTTTGTGGAGGCGGTGGAGGTGGGGGTGGAGGCGGTTGGTTTTGCTGCTCTTGTGGGTTATCAGATATGATCGAACGAGGTAGAATAACTAGCTCTACCTGCAAGAAGATGCCATGCGTGTCAAATATTAAGTAGAACACACTTCAAATTTTTGACACAGATGCAAACAGAAATAGCATAGCAAAAGAAAGAAAAAAAATGAGTTATGCCAGCACTAACATTTCCATGCTACTTTATAGTTTATTTTTAACAACCAGACACAATAAACTTCATTTGGAAGTTGGAACAGTTAAGTTAAGAGATGAAGAAAACAATTAACTGAAATTCCATGGGGTTTGTTGCTTCATTACTTAATGAAGAATCCGCAAGCATAAAAATACTTAACAGCTTTCTTAAGGTCCTCCGCGAAAACTTTTTCACGTCCTTCCATAGCAGCAAGACATTTTGCCACTCGAGCAGCATACAGCTCAGCCCGGTGCCCCTGCAACAAGTTTCAAGACTCAGAAATGAATATATAAATATGAAAACACATTCATTTTAACTTTCCAACTCAGCACTAACCACAATAAATAAGCATAACTGTCTCAACAAGCAATACGTTGGTGTGATGGACATCAAACAGGTATAGCTGTGTAAGTGTGTAGTATCTAGATTAGGGATGACAATGGTGCGGAATCTTTCCACCAGTTCCGCAGAAAAACGGAAACGTAGGGAAAATATGGAAACAGAAACAAACACAGAATGACGTTTCCTGGCGGAGCACATACGGAGACGGAATTTTCGTATCCAAAGGCGCTGAATGTTCCGTTTACATTTTTCATATATCTAGCCCATTCCAACAGGCAAAAGCCCATATACCTTTGGCCTGGCCCAACCCAGCCCTAATCTTAACACACCTAAACTTAATCTCACAATCGTTCTTCCCTACTCACTGCCTCATTGGGTCATACGCCGCTGCCTCCTCGCACGCACTTGCACCCGGGCAACCAAAGCGGGCTTCATCGCTGGCACGACACGATGGTGTCGGCAGTGTCCTCCAGCCATCTATTGGTCATCCACCGCCCGTTCCCCGCACGTTACTGTTGTATTTTTATTTTCAATGTGTTACTCGCTTATATTGAGAACTTGTCACGATGAATTGATGATAAACCATGGTATATCATAATATTATAGTCATCTTAGTAACTGAACAAGTTTGTTCATTTGTTTGTGTTTTTCTGCATGATTCAAGGGGTCTCTTAGATTTTTTTTCTTTTGCATCGAAGGTGTCTCTTGAAGGGGAGCCTTGGCGCAGCGGTAAAGCTTTTGCCTTGTGACCATCAGGTCACGGGTTCGAGCCCTGGAAACAGCCTCTTGCAGAAATGCGGGGAAAGGCTGTGTACAAAAGACCCAAAGTGGTCGGACCCTGCGCAAGAGGGAGCTACGTGCACCGGGCTGCCCCCTTTATCGAAGGTGTCTCTTAGTTCCAGCAAACACACTTTCATATCCTTGTCCGCGCCGTATTCATTTCCAGCAATATGTATTTCCGTATTTGTTTCTGAGGTTCCTGTTTTCG
>NC_041389.1:661266186-661297219 GCF_002162155.2 Triticum dicoccoides | reverse complement strand
AAACAAAAATAAAAGCGTAGGAGTAGAAGTAGAATGACATCACCGTTTACGACGTACAACAAGTTGATCACACGAGGTTATAACATACCAAACGGGCACAATGAAATAGCCCAGGTGGCATGTTGCAACTGGAGGTAACAACAGGAAATGGGGTCGACTTTACTGAGACAAGGTTAAAAAAATCAGTAACCTTGGCTTTGTTGCCAAAAGCTCAAATAGTTTGGAGCACTTGAAAATGGGTTGATTAGTCTATCCAGTTACATTTGATGTACATATATAGAGAAAAGATTCACCGAAGACCTTGAATAATGATGTCAAACTATAGAAGGTATCCATGTTTCCAATTATGCCAATCATGGCTAAATATGTTGACTGTTATCTGCAGCTGGTAGTACTGCGCATAATACAAAACAACATTGATTCTACAAACAGTTGGCTCAATGCCTCAAAGGAAGCTCATTGGCTGGACGAAGACCAAGCTTCAACAAGTCAACTAACCTGACAACCACCCCGTATAGCTTCCATGACAAGATATTTGAGCTGCTCTGTGCTGATAGCAACATCCTTCAGATATTCTCTTGCCAAAATTATCTGAGTGACCATGTATAATCATTGTGAGACGCGCAGTACATAACACAGATTTTAACTCAAATACTACCTTGTCACTACATATAAGCTAGCTGTTTTTTTTTTACCCTTTTAGTCTTGACTTGAGATTTTGCATACTTCAAAACAAATGATAAAAGTTGTATATAGTGGAAGTCATGTGGTCAATCTACGTGCTCATGTCTAATATTATTCATAATTTGTGTTTCCTGTCTATATTTGCCAACTGGATGAGCGACATGCATCCTTTGTGTTTCCTGTCTAATATATGCCTACCTTGTTTACTCAATAATATGCAGTTAAAAGAGAGATCTGTCCCTTGATTTCACAACTGAAGACAATTTGAGTTTCCAATTTTTTCACATATAAACCATGCCTCCTTTTGAGGACAAAGTTCTCACATTCACTCCATCAATGCCCTTTACTTAGTTGCAAGATCATGCAAAACATTAATATTGTCTCATGCATCAACACATCTTAAAATGGTAATTTTATAAAATTCATTATTTCACACAAACTAAATTGATTTATATAAAATGAAGGAATATACGTTAAGTTTTTGCATGTGTTGCACTTGTGCCGGATGTAATTTCTTGTTTTTCATATGAGCACTGTTTTCTCCTTTGTAATCATGAGTGTTTGATAGCTACATAATTGTGGACCCTATACATTTTGTAACTGAATGATTTAATGTATACAATGCTCTTGGAAGGTGTTTTGTATCCAACAAAAAGGAAAACGAAAACCGAAACTAAATGGAATTTGCACCCTACACTGGTTTGATAAAGCAAGTACAGTGCAGCTTTGTTAATTAATGATCTCAGTAACTCGGTCATTCAATAGTACCTGAGTTTTTGCGACCTCAGTTTCCTCTTCCACCATCTTAAAAACATCTTTGCTAGACTCCTGAAATTGGGTTGCAATATTGACGGCTGCCACGCGGTCATCAAAACTTAATGGAAGGTCAGCACTGCGAAATGAAACATTATGACAATGAACAAACCATGAATTTGGTAATAAAAGTAAATAAGAAAGCAATCTTTCAAGTCTAAAGTACCTTAAATTAATTGCAATACGATCAAGTAAGTGTTCACGTACGGATCCTTCCTCCGGGTTGTACGTAGCAATTAGAAGTGGTTTGCATGGATGACGGAAGCTAATTCCCTCTCTTTCCACAATATTAACTCCTTCCGTCAAGACATTCAGAAGCAGATTGCTTATGCCGTCGTCCAATAGATTTATCTCATCAACATAAAGGACACCTCTGTGAGCTTCAGCAAGAAGACCAGGTTGAAACACAGTAGTCCCTGATCTCACTGATTGTTCAACATCAACAGACCCAATGAGCCTGTCCTCTGTGACACCAAGTGGAATCTGTCATGGGAAAACCTGCGGCATTATTAAACTAACAACGATCTGGGAAGATACCATGACACTAAATCGGTGTGCCTTACCTGCACAAAAGGTGCTTTGACAATCTCAGATTTGACATTACCATCAGCATCATATTGCACTTGGTCAGCCAAATGGTCCTCCCATCTACCATAAGAGGAGCTTAATCAAGTAAGCTGATGAAACGTTTAAGAAACAAGAAGAAGCTGAACATCAGGTGACGAAATGATCAAAGCATTTTCAGATATGGCATTGTGAAGTCGGTACTCTTCTGGAATGTTGGGGTCAGCGTTTGCGATTGAGCCAACAACCACTTCGATTGGCGGAAGCATAGCGTGCAAGCCGCGGGCCATCACCGTCTTTGCCGTCCCACGCTTCCCGGAGATGGCAATGCCTCCAACCTCACGGTCAATCGCCCCAAGCAGCAGAGAAGTTTTAATTGCATCCTGGGTAGCCACATGAAATTATACACAGATTACAACAAAGTAGAGTTCACACAGCAATGCAGGAAACCATGGGAGGAAAACTACAGCTTGCAGGCGATTGATTGGCTACCGCATTTTCCAGCTCCAGAAAGCCTTACTGAGATTAAATCATAACAAATTGCATGCCATTTTCCACGAACAACTCTAAATCATGTAATTTGCGCGTGTTGGCTTCTGCTACTTCTACATTGTGGTTGAAATGGCATAAGTTCTCGACCAGAACGACCTAATGCGGCTAACCAGCTCGGGGAAATGCTGCGACCAATCCCACCACCCAATCAGTCAATCAGCGGCGCCCAGGGCAGCAATAATCGGCCGAAGGAAATCTTCTCACCTGCCCGACGACGGCGGCCAGCGGGAAGTACTCCCGGCCGTACTGCTGCTGCCCCGACGGCGCGGGGCTCGTGGGCGCGGGAACGGCGCCGTTGGTGGAGTCGAGGACCTCGGAGGCCGAGGCGACGGCCGCGAGGCGAGGAGGAGCCTCTCGACGCCGGATGCCGCGGGGGGCGAGGGATACCGCGGCGGCGGGAGACGAGGGGAGGCGGCGGGGCGGGAGGTGCGGGAGGGAGGCGGAGAGGGCGGTGGCCATGGCAGCCATGGGGACTGGGGAGTGTGGGCGTGGGAGCGCTTATCGTTTATTATCTGGTTTTCCCGGGGATCCGCATCGCACGCATCTCGGGCGCGTGGTTCTCGCTCGGAGATGCACAGCCGTCCGATCGGAAACGGCAGGATGTAATAGCTTGCAGAACACCATTTACCTACCTTTTATGTGCTCTGGTCAACCACCGTGGGTTTTTCCAGCTCATTTCCGCTCCTCGGATAGATCCTGGTTTTGGAGACAAATGATCCTCTTCTTGTCGAGCTCGAGGTGATGTCGTGGTCTATGTGCAATGATTTCAAGACACATATAGCAAGAAACAAGACAGGTCAATCCGTGTAGCCTTGGAGACAATTATCTGACAAAAAAAAAAACCGTCACGACCTAAGAGCGATAACCACCGAGAGAAGCCAACGAAACATGACAGCGGGAAACACGTTACATCAAGGAGCGCCATCGGTGTAATCGAATGTTATTGGTCCACCGAAACAAACCGTGATGTTGTGTATTGTCAACGTGATCAAAAGATGGTGCACATCTGAGATGCACTATGCTGTGGCATCACCTGTGTTGTGGGGTGCATTCAAAAGGGCGGCTTGGCCGAGATGATGTCACGGTCCAGTGCTCTACGCGGGGGTGCAACAGAACAACCTGAGGGTCGGCAAGCCACTCGAGCAGGCCAGGCGGAATGGCTCACATGCACGAACAACGAACAACCAAGGCGCGTACGGCACCAGTCCCAATCGGCATCTTTTACCTGCATCGACATGAGCCATGATGTCTTCACCACACACACAACAAACTTCATGCCACTGTGACCATCTACACGGAGTCAACTTGCATGGTCCCCTCAACATCCATTGTACGAGCACACCCAAAAAAATCATCATCTAGCACATCTATGAGAGACGTCACCGACATGCAACATCCGCACGACATGCCGATGTTGAAAGGATGCAATTCTTCACTCCACTCCATTTTTTCTTTTCTTTTCCCTCAATAAATAGTAGTCTTGAAAGAAGGTGCCAACTTATTGTTCTTGGAATGCTAATTTACATGGATTTCTTGTTCACATATCCCTATGACTTGATGACTTATCACGGCATGGGCATTGACACTCTGTCGAGATACATAGTAGAAAACAAAAAAATCGCTTTACGATCACGCAGGAACAATATGAAAATGAAACGGTTTGGATTCGATCGTTACCGACTCCGAGTTACAACGAAAGAAGACGAGTCGGTATAGATCGTACTTGGAGTCCCTCAAACCGTAAACGAACAATCCCGTGAATCGCCCATGAACAGTCCCTCAAATGGAAGACCGAAAACACGGCCTCTCTATGAGTTGCAGGTGTACAATCTTCACGATCCGACAACGCTTCGTTCTACAGAGCTAATCGTCGCTGGAGAATTAGAGGGAGGATACTAGAACCACAATGGGCTTCTAATTATGAGGATTAGAGGATCTAGATCAAACTCTAATTGATCAACTAGGACCAATTAGAACTAGAACTAGAGAACTAGAGGAGGCTTAGAAACTTGTATATTCAAAAGTGCCAAAAGCCTCTAGTATATATAGGTTGGAGGAGGAGAAGGGAGCGCCACAAGGGGATGGGAAGTCTCACTCCCTTGGTTGGCCAAGAGGAGGGGGATTTGCCCTCCAATTCGGCCTCCCTCTCCCCTTACCATGGGGGAGAAGGGGGCGCCACCACTATTGGGCCTTTGTGGCCCAATACTCCTTCCACTTGGCCTTTTAAGGTCCGTTGATATTAAATTAAATATAAAAGCCTCCTAACAATTGCTAGAGCCTTTTATTATTAATTTCACATCACCACAAATATTTTTCACCTATATATTATTTATCAAAAATATCCGGTATTGCCCAATAAACTTCGAAAACCCTTCTGGTGACCTCGAAATGCTTCCAGCTCCTCTTGAAACTATTTTGAATATTAGTGAAACTATTTCACAAATATATTCTTAATATTCTCGTCCTGCTAACACTCAACAAATCATGATTACCTTAAACTTGTGACCCTACAAATTCGGTAAAACATAGACGTGAACAAAACTGTTTCGTTCAATTACCGATAGCGGAACCTTGGACGTTCATATTGATCCCTATGAGTACATGAATGACATTCAAGTGAACCTTTGGTTATCATGTGTTATTCCCTTTTATTCGCGATACTTCACAAAACCCGAGGTGAGATGTATCGGTAACCTCTTGAGTCATACACATGCGATTTTGTTCTTCTTTCTCGTTGACATGTTCCGGCATCCCCGTGGCATAGTCACCTATGTCTGGCCAGACGATGATGGATGTCCTAACATCGAGAGGGCCCTAAGAATATCTCTCCATAGTCGGAGGAGCAAATTCCACTCTCGAGCTATCTAGTCCCTTGTCAAACTTTCTGATGAACCTGTAAGTTGTCGTTATGATCACCGTGTTACAAAATGACGTTTGAGCAACTCCAAAGCTCATCATACAGTAAGAAGTGACTACAATACTCTCATGGTCTAAGGAACTAAATGCACGTTAACACTCAGTGTTATGATAATTGATTTTAGACGATATTATCTCAGAGTATAACAAACAAGTTTGGGTCAATTCAATATGATTGTTCTTCTAACTTCATACTCTCAATGTTATTTTGATATTAACTTTACACATGATGATATCTCAAGATCTGGAAAACATGATCACAAACAAAACTTGAGCTAGTCTTAGAGGCAAGACTAGGAACCTAACTTTATTGTTTATTATCCCACACATGCATATGAGTTATCCACTGAATCATATATTCCAGGATCATAGCAGTTATATCATAGAATATAAACTCTTAATTATGAATACAAAAATACAACAATACAATATTATTGCCTCTAGGGCATACTTCCAACACACCCATCACTGCAAGGGACACTTTGAAGTGGTGCATCATCGTCTACACGTTTGCCGCTATGCCATCATAGACACTCATCGCAAGGGTCTTCATCGACATATTTGTCAACACTCGCTACCTCAACAAGATGAACACCTTTAGCATCCTCTATAGACATATTTGCAAGATGCGACATCAATGACGACAAGATCGTGTCACACCGACGAAATCGGCCACGTCATCTACAACAACACGATTGCATCTACAAGACATCACTCTAGCGATGACCCCACACGGCCACACGGTTCTAACAAAATTGATGTGTGCTTGATGGGTTTCCTTCGATCCTAGAAAAACGGGTGGCCTCGTTGGCGATGTCATTCTTTGACATCCAAAGTTTTCAGAAGCATATAAATGCATAGGGACCGATAGGTTGTAGATCGAAGCATATAACGGCGGACTGATAGGGGTAGATCGGGTGTGAAAATTATATGTAGTAGATCAAAAACATATAAAGGCATAAGGACCAATGGGCAGTAGATCGGAGCACCAAGGAGGCACACGGCAGGCCCACACACATCCCTAGCGCGTGGGAGTGGCACGCAACCCCATGGCCTATGTTGGTTACCCCTGGAAGCTTCTAGACTTAAAAGTTAAGATGATTTTTCTCTGGATTTTTTGGGGTCTAGTAAAATTGATTTTCCTAAAAAGTCCAAAAACAACACAAAACAACAATTGTTCTTGGCATTGGGCACTGAATTAATAGGTTACTCTAGAATAATAATATAAAATGATGCCAAAACTATGCCAAAATGATATAAATATAGCATGAATAAATAAAAATTATAGATACGTTCGAGACATATCAGACAACTTTTGCTGGTTTAGGGCTCTGCCCATGTTGCTTCATGGGAGCGACGCGGGGACATTTCATGGGAGCTCTGCCCGTATTTTACCATTAGCTAGTTAGATCCCACTACTCAGGATTGCCCCTAGTTTTTGAAAATGCTCTGTTTTCACCCTTATCCATTCGGTGCCCTTACAAAAAGAGAAAATTCCCGTTAAAATTTGTATTGACCAATGTGAGTTCTTTATAGTTGGAGGAAATTGCCATGTTCATAATAAGCATGAAAAACGAAGGCCGAACCAGCCTTTATCCCTTCTCTTGCAACCCGATGCTCTCTACCCCTTCTCCTCCCCTTTCTCCTCAACCGCAGCGGTGAACCCTGGCGGCAGCGGCGGCTTAGGGCTATGGACGGCGGCAGTGTTGCGTGTCGGCGTTCTAGGAACTAGGGTACCCAGACTTGCTTGCCTGCGGCCCACGACGTGGCTCCATCAACGGCCTGATACGACACATCTACAACACCAACAAGACAAGACCTTCATGAGGGGCCAAGCCTCGCGAGGCGGGCGACGTCAAGTGATGAAAATATGCCCTAGAGTCAATAATAAAGTTGTTATTTTATATTTCCTTATATCATGATAAATCTTTATTATTCATGCTAGAATTGTATTAACCAGAAACTTGATACATGTGTGAATACATAGACAAAAGACCGTGTCCCTAGTATGCCTCTACTTGACTAGCTCGTTATTCAAAGATGGTTAAGTTTCCTAACCATAGACATATGTTGTCATTTGATGAATGGGATCACATTATTAGGAGAATGATGTGATGGACAAGACCCATCCGTTAGCTTAGCATAATGATCGTTCAGTTTTATTGCTACTACTTTCTTCATGTCAAATATATATTCCTCCGACTATGAGATTATGCAACTCCCGGACACCGGAGGAATGCCTTGTGTGCTATCAAATGTCACAACGTAACTGGGTGGTTATAAATATGCTCTATAGGTATCTCCGAAGGTGTTTGTTGTGTTGGCATAGATCGAGATTAGGATTTGTGAAAGTGCAACTAATCCCTGGGTGGTTTTGGTAATTCTTAACAACATATAGCTCATTGAATTAATGATCTTTCAAGATAATCATTTCAGAAAGTTCAATGTTTGACATGGCATGGACTAGAGATGTGGACCCCTCAAAATGCAAAGGATACATATTGGCAACAAGCTCAAGACTCTACATTTTTATTTAAGTGATCCAAGATCACATTGAGTCTATAGGAAAGCCAATACTATTAAAAGGGGATGAGGTGTTTCTTAATGGGTTGCTTGCTCAAAATGCTTAGTGATATGCTCCAAAACCCTCAAACACTCTCCCCTTTCCACATTTGTTCTAAACCTAAAAGTCAAACTCGGCCCCACTGATTTGATCTATCCGGCGCCACCGAGTTCATTTGACATAGCCACTGCCACAAACCCTAGTCACTTCGGTCTCACCGATAGGGTTCTCGGTCTCACCGAGATGGGATTGCAAACTCTCATTTCCCTTTGTAACATTTCGCACCGAAATGACCGACCAATCCCACCGAGTTCGCAATGCAAACTTTCTGTTTCCTTTTCGTAACGCTTCGGTCTCACTGAAACAAGCGGATCGGTCCCACCAAGTTTGCCTGACCAACTCTCTGTTTGACTATTACTGAAATCGGTCCCACCTAGTTCATGTGATCGGTCACACCGAGATTACGTTATGCCCTAACCCTAGCGCATCGGTTCCACCGAGTTAACTGTATCGGTCCCACCGAAAATCCTAACATTCATATTTTGACCTGAATCGGTCTGACCGAGTTTCATGATTCGGTCCCACCGAGTTTGGGAATCTGTGTGTAATGGTTAGATTTTGTGTGGAGGCTATATATACCCCTCCACCCATTCTTCATTCGTGAGGAAAGCCATCAGAACATACCTACACTTCCACTACTCATTTTCTGATAGAGAACCACCTACTCATGTGTTGAGACGAAGACATTCCAATCCAACCATATGAATCTTGATCTCTAGCCTTCCCCAAGTTGCGTTCCAGTCAAATCATCTTTCCACCATAGCCAAATCTGTGAGAGAGAATTGAATGTTGGGGATACTATCATTTGAAGCACAAGAGCAATGAGTTCATCATCAACACACCATCTATTACCTTTTGGAGAGTGGTATCTCCTAGATTGGTTAGGTGTCGCTTGGGAGCCTCCGTCAAGATTGTGGAGTTGAACCAAGAAGTTTGTAAGGGCAAGGAGATCGCCTACTTCGTGAAGATCTACCCAAGTGAGGCAAGTCCTTCATGGACGATAGCCATGGTGGGATAGACAAGGTTGCTTCTTCGTGGACCCTTCATGGGTGGAGCCCACTGTGGACTTGCGCAGCTGTTACCCTTCATGGCTTGAAGTCTCCATCAACATGGATGTACGATAGCACCACCTATCGGAACCACGCCAAAAATCTCCGTGTCTACAATTGCGTTTGCTCCCTCCAAACTCCTCCATTTACCTTCATATGCAATGATTTATATTCCGCTGCTATACTCTTTGAATTGTATGTGTTAGGTTGATTGCTTGACTAGTGCTAAGTTGCTAAAATCCGCCAAGAATTAAAATTGGGAAAAGGTTAAGCTTTTATTTGGTCAAGTAGTCTAATCACCCCCCTCTAGACATACTTTTGATCCTACAATTTGTTACTCTGAATATCGGAGAGGTATCTCTGGGCCCTCTCGGTAATGCACATTGATGTCTACTACACAACCTTCTTATTGTAGACGTTGTTGGGCCTCCAAGTGCTGAGGTTTGTAGGACAGTAGCAAATTTCCCTCAAGTGGATGACCTAAGGTTTATCAATCCGTGGGAGGCGTAGGATGAAGATGGTATCTCTCAAACAACCCTGCAACCAAATTACAAAGAGTCTCTTGTGTCCCCAACACACCCAATACAATGGCAAATTGTATAGGTGCACTAGTTCGGCAAAGAGATGTTGATACAAATGTAATATGGATGGTAGATATAGGTTTTTGTAATCTGAAAAATATAAAAACAGCAAGGTAACTAATGATAAAAGTGAGCATAAACGGTATTGCAATGCTAGGAAACAAGGCCTAGGGTTCATACTTTCACTAGTGCAAGTTCTCTCAACAATAATAACATAATTGGATCATATAACTATCCCTCAACATGCAACAAAGAGTCACTCCAAAGTCACTAATAGCGGAGAACAAACAAAGAGATTATTGTAGGGTACGAAACCACATCAAAGTTATTCTTTCCGATCAATCCATTGGGCTATTCCTATAAGTGTCACAAATAGCCCTAGAGTTCATAGTAAAATAACACATTAAGACACAAATCAACCAAAACCCTAATGTCACCTAGATACTCCAATGTCACCTCAAGTATCCGCGGGTATGATTATACGATATGCATCACACAATCTTAGATTCATCTATTCAACCAACACAAAGAACTTCAAAGAGTGCCCCAAAGTTTCTACCGGAGAGTTAAGACGAAAACGTGTGGCAACCCCTATGCATAGATTCCCAAGGTCATGGAACCCGCAAGTTGATCACCAAAACATACATCAAGTAGATCACGTGAATATCCCATTGTCACCACAGATAAGCACATGCAAGACACACATCAAGTGTTCTCAAATCCTTAAAGACTCAATCCGATAAGATAACTTCAAAGGGAAAACTCAATCCATTACAAGAGAGTAGAGGGGGAGAAACATCATAAGATCCAACTATAATAGCAAAGCTCATGATACATCAAGATCGTGCCAAATCAAGAACACGAGAGAGAGAGAGAGATCAAACACATAGCTACTGGTACATACCCTCAGCCCCGAGGGTGAACTACTCCCTCCTCATCATGGAGAGCGCTGGGATGATGAAGATGGCCACCAATGATGGATCCCTCCTCCGGCAGGGTGCCAGAACAGGGTCCCCTTGGTTTTTGGTGGCTACAGAGGCTTGCGGCGGTGGAACTCCCGATTTAGGTTATTTTTTGGAGGTTTCTGTATTTATAGAAATTTTTGGCGTAGGTCTCACGTCAGGGGGGGGGGTCTTCGAGCCGTCCATGAGATAGGGGGCGCGCCCAGGGGGCTGGGCGCCCCCCACCCTCGTGGGAAGCCCGAGACTCTTCTGGCCCAACTCTTTTACTCTGGGGGCTTCTTTTGGTCCAAAAAATCATCAAAAATTGGCACGTCAATTGGACTCCATTTGGTATTCCTTTTCTGTAAAACTCAAAAACAAGGAAAAAACAGAAACTGGCACTGGGCTCTAGGTTAATAGGTTAGTCCCAAAAAATCATATAAAATAGCATATAAATTCATATAAAACATCCAAGATGGATAATATAATAGCATGAATACTTCATAAATTATAGATACGTTGGAGACGTATCACACATCATATGAAGCCTTGCAAGCAATGTGACTAATGAGTTAGTTGCGGGATGATGCATTACGGAATGAGTAAAGAGACTTGCCGATAACGAGATTGAACTAGGTATGGAGATACCGACGATCGAATCTCGGGAAAGTAACATACTGATGACAAAGGGAATAACGTATGTTGACATAGCGGTTCGACCGGTAAAGATCTTCGTAGAATATGTGGGAACCAATATAAAAAACCAGGTTCCGCTATTGGTTATTGACCAGAGAGGTGTCTCGGTCATGTCTACATAGTTCTCGAACCCATGGGGTCCGCACGCTTAACGTTTGTTGATGATATGTATTATATGAGTTATGTGTTTTGGTGACCAAAGGTTGTTCGGAGTCATGAATGAGATCACAGACATGATGAGGAGTCTTGAAATGGTCAAGAGGTAAAGATTGATATATTGTAAGGTAGTATTCGGACACCGGAAGGGTTCCGGAGTGTATCAGGTACATACCGGAGTACCGGGGGGGGGGGGGTTACCGGAAACCCCCGGGGAAAGATATGGGCCATATGGGCCATAGGAGGGAGGCTAACAAGCCCACAAGGGGCTGGTGCGCCCCCCACAAGGGAGGAGGTTGAATTGCACTACGGAAGGGGACGCCACCCTCCCTTTCCTTCTCGTACTCCCTCTCCTTCCCTCTTTCCCCCTCCGTTGGAAAGGAAAGGGGGAGCCGACTACGACTAGGAGTCCTAGTAGGACTCCCCCCACTTGGTGCGCCCCCTAGGGCCAGCCGCTTCCCCTCTCCTCCTTTATATATGGGGGCAGGGGGCACCCCAAAGCACAATAGCTGTTTCTTAGCCGTGTGCGGTGCCCCCCTCCATCGTTTACTCCTCCGGTCATATTGTCGTAGTTCTTAGGCGAAGCCTTGCGCGGATCACATCACCAACACTGTCACCACGCCATCATGCTAACGAAACTCATCGACTCCTTTGTACCTCTACTGGATCAAGAGTTTGAGGGACGTCGTCGAGCTGAACGTGTGCAGAACTCGGAGGTGTCGTACGTTTGGTACTTGATCGGTTGATTTGAGAAGGCGTTCGACTACATCAACCGCATTAAGTTAACGCTTTCGCTTTCGGTTTACAAGGGTATGTGGACACACTCTCCCCCTCTCGTTGCTATGCATCTCCTAGATAGATCTTGCATGAGTGTAGGATTTTTTTTGAAATTGCATGCTACGTTTCCCGACAGTGGTATCAGAGCCAGGTCTGTGCGTAGATGATATGCACGAGTAGAACACAAAGAGTTGTGGGCGGTGATCGTCATACTGCTTACCACCAACGTCTTATTTTGATTTGGCGATATTGTTGGATGAAGCGGACCGGACCAACCTTACATGACCGCGTTCATGAGACCGGTTCCACCGATAGACATGCAACTAGTTTTGCATAAAGGTGGCTGGCGGGTGTCTGTTTCTCCAACTTTAGTTGAATCGAATTTGACTACGGCCGGTCCTTGTGAAGGTTAAAACAACAAACTTGATAAATCACCGTTGTGGTTTTTGTGTCGTAGGTATGTACGGTTCATGCTAGAAGCCCGTAGCAGCCATGTAAAACTTGCAACAAACAAAGTAGAGGACGTCTAACTTGTTTTTGCAGGGCATGTTGTGATGTGATATGGTCAAGACATGATGTGATATAAGATGTTGTATGAGATGATCATGTTTTGTAAAAGTTATCGGCAATTGGTAGGAGCCATATGGTTGTCGCTTTATTGTATGAAATACACATGCCATGTAATTACTTTACTTTATCACTAAGTGGTAGCGATAGTCGTAGAAGCAATAGTTGGCGAGACGACCACGACGCTTCGATGGAGATCAAGGTGTCAAGCCGGTGACGATGGAGATCATGACATTGCTTTGGTGATGGAGATCAAAAGCACAAGATGATGATGGCCATATAATGTCACATATTTTGATTGCATGTGATGTTTATCTTTTATGCATCTTATTTTTCTTAGTACGGCGGAAGCATTATAAGATGATCCCTTACTAAAATTTCAAGCTATAAGTGTTCTCCCCGAGTATGCACCATTGTGAAAGTTCTTCGTGCTGAGACACCACATGATGATCGGGTGTGATAAGCTCTACGTTCAAATACAATGGGTGCAAGCCAGTTATGAACATGCAGAATACTCGAGTTAAACTTGACGAGCCTAGCATATACAGATATGGCCTCGAAACACTAGAGACCGAAAGGTCGAACGTGAATCATATAGTAGATATGATCAACATAGAGATGTTCACCATTGATGACTACTCCATCTCACGTGATGATCAGACATGGTTTAGTTGATTTGGATCACGTATCATTTAGATGACTTGAGGGATGTCTATCAGTGGGAGTTCTTAACTAATATGATTAATTGAACTTTAATTTATCATGAACTTAGTCCTGATAGTATTTGCAAATTATGTTGTAGATCAATAGCTCATGTTGTTTCTTCCCTATGTTTTTTGATATGTTCCTAGAGAAAACTAAGTTGAAAGATGATAGTAGCAAAGATGCGGACTGGGTCCATGATCTGAGGTTTATCCTCATTGATGCACAGAAGAATTATGTCCTTGATGCACCGTTAGGTGACAGACCTATTGCAGGAGCAGATGCAGACATTATGAATGTCTGGCTAGCTCAATATGATGACTACCTGATAGTTTAGTGCACCATGCTTTAGGGCTTAAAACCGGGACTTCAAAAACGTTTTAAAGCCACAGAGCATATGAGATGTTCCAAGAGCTGAAATTGGAATTTTAGACTCATGCCCGTGTCGAGAGGTATGAGACCTCTGACAAGTACTTCGCCTAAAAGATGGAGGAGAATAGCTCAGCTAGTGAGCATGTGCTCAGAATGTCTGAGTACTACAATCACTTGAATCAAGTGGGAGTTAATCTTCCAGATAAGATAGTGATTGACAGAGTTCTCAAGTCACCATCACCAAGTTACCGGAACTTCGTGATGAACTATAATATGCAAGGGGTGACGAAAGCGATTCCCAAGCTCTTCGTGATGCTAAAATTGACAAAGGTAGAAATCAAGAAAAAAACATCAAGTGCTAATGATTAAACAAGACCACTAGTTTCAAGAAAAAGGGCAAAGGGAAAGAAAGGGAACTTCAAGAAGAATGGCAAACAAGTTGTCACTCCCGTGAAGAATCCCAAAGCTGGACCTAAGCCTGAAACTGAGTGCTTCTACTGCAAAGGAAATGGTCACTTGAAATGGAACCACCCCAAATATTTGGTGGATAAGAAGGATAGCAAAGGGAACAAAGGTGTATTTGATATACATGTTATTGATGTATACTTTACTATTGTTTATAGTAACCCCTGGGTATTTGATACATGTTCTGTTGCTAAGATTAGTAACTCGAAATAGGAGTTGCATAATAAATGGAGACTAGTTGAGGGTGAAGTGATGATGTATGTTGGAAGTGGTTCCAAGATTGATATGATCAGCATTGCACACTCCCTATACTTTCGGGATTAGTGTTGAACCTAAATAAATGGTATTTGGTGTTTGCGTTGAGCATGAACAAGATTGGATTGTGTTTTTTGCAATACGGTTACTCATTTAAGACGGAGAATAATTGTTATTCTGTTTACATGAATAAAACCTTCTATGGTCATACACCCAATGTGGATGGTTTATTGAATCTCGATCGTAGTGATACACATATTGATAATATTAATGCCAAAAGATGCAAAGTTGATAATGATAGTGCAACATACTTGTGGCACTGCCATTTAGGTCATATTGGTGTAAAGCGCATGAAGAATCTCCATGTTGATGGGATTTTGGAATCACTTGATACTTGCGAACCATGCCTCATGGGCAAGATGACTAAAACCCCATTCTCCGGAACAATGGAGCGAGCCAATGACTTATTGGAAATAATACATACCGAGGTATGCGATCCAATGAGTGTTGAGGCACGCGGTGGGTATCGTTATTTTCTAACCTTCACATATGATTTAAGCAGATATGGGTATATCTACTTAATGAAACACAAGTCTGAAACATTTGAAAAGTTCAAAGAATTTCAGAGTGAAGTGGAGAATCATCGTAACAAGAAAATAAAGTTTCTACGATCTGATCGTGGAGGTGAATATTTGAGTTACGAGTTTGGCTTTCGTTTAAAACAATGTGGAATAGTTTCACAACTCACACCACCTGGAACACCACAGCGTAATGGTGTGTACGAACGTCGTAATCACACTTTATTAGATATAGTACGATCTATGATGTCTCTTACCGATTTACCACTATCGTTTTGGGGTTATGCATTAGAGACAACTGCATTCACGTTAAATAGGGCACCGTCAAAATCTGTTGAGATGACATCGTATGAACTGTGGTTTGGAAATAAACCTAAGCTATCGTTTCTTAAAGTTTGGGGATGTGATGCTTATGTCAAAAGGCTTCAACCTGATATGCTCGAACCCAAATCAGAGAAGTGCGTTTTCATAGGATACCCTAAGGAAACAATTGGGTACACCTTCTACCATAGATCCGAAGGCAAGATCTTTGTTGCTAAGAACGGGACCTTTCTAGAGAAGTAGTTTCTCTCGAAAGAAGTGAGTGGGAGGAAAGTAGAACTTGATGAGGCAATTGTACCTTCTCTCAATTTGGAAAGTAGCTCATTCGATAAACCCGTTCCCGTGATGCCTACACCAACTGGAGAGGAAGCTAATGATAATGATCATGAAACTTCAGATCAAGTTGCTACAGAACCTCGTAGGTCAACCAGAGCACGATCCGCACCAGAGTGGTACGGTAATCCTGTTCTGGAAGTCATGTTACTTGACCATGACGAACGTATGAACTATGAAGAGCCCAGATTCCAATAAATGACTTGAGGCCATGAAATCTGAGATAGGATCCATGTATGAGAACAAAGTGTGGACTTTGGTTGACTTGCTCGATGATTGGCAAGCCATAGAAAACAAATGGATCTTCAAGAGGAAGACGGATGATGATGGTAGTGTTACTATCTACAAAGCTTGAATTATCGCAAAAGGTCTTCAACAAGTTCAAGGAGTTGACTACGATGATAATTTCTCACCCTTAGCGATCTTAAGTCTGTCCGAAGCATGTTAGCAATTGCTGCATTTTATGAAATCTTATCAAAACTGCATTCTTTAATGAATTTCTTTAAGAAGTGTTGTATATGATGCAACCAGAAGGTTTTGTCAATCCTAAATGTGCTAACAAAATGTGCAAACTCCAGCGATCCATCTACGGACTGGTGCAAGCATCTCGGAGTTGGAATATACGCTTTGATGAGTTGATCAAATCATGTAGTTTTATACAGACTTGTGGTGAAGCCTGTATTTACAAGAAAGTGAGTGGGAGCACTACATTTTTACTGATAAGTGTATGTGAATGACATATTGTTGATTGGAAATGATGTAGAATTTTCTGGAAAGCATAAAGGAGAGTTTGAAAGGAGTTTTTCAAAGAAAGGCCTCGGTGAAGCTGCTTACATATTGGGCGTCAAGATCTATAGAGATAGATCAAGACACTTGATAAGATTTTCAATGAGTACATACCTTGACAAAATTTTGAAGTAGTTCAAAATGGAACAGTCAAAGAAGGAGTTCTTGCTTGTGTTGCAAGGTGTAAGGTTGAGTAAGACTCAGAACCTGACCACGACAGAAAATAGAAAGAGAATGAAAGTCATTCCCTATGCCTCAGCCATAGCATCTATAAAGTATGCTATGCTGTATTCCAGACCTATTGTGTACCCTATCATGAGTTTGGCAAGGGGGTATGATAGTGATCCAAGAGTGGATCCCTGGACAGCGGCCAAAGTTATCCTTAGTTACCTAAGAGGACTAAGGAAATATTTCTCGGTTATGGAGGTAATAAAGAGTTCGTCGTAAAGAGTTATGTCGATGCAAGCTTTTACAACGATCCGGATGACTCTAAGTCTCGTTGTGGATACATATTGAAAGTGGGAGAAATTAGCTAGAGTAGCTCCATGCAGAGTATATTGTAGACATAGGAAATTGCAAAATACATACGGCTCTAAATGTGGCAGACTCGTTGACTAAACTTCTCTCATGAGCAAAACATGATCACACCTTAGTACTTGATACGTCTCCAATGTATCTATAATTTTTGATTGTTCCGTGCTGTTATATTATCATTCTTGGATGTTTTACAATCATTTTATATCATTTTTTGGTACTAACCTATTGACATAGTGCTTAGTGCCAGTTGCTGTTTTCTGCATTTTTTTACATTGCAGGAAATCAATACCAAACGGAGTCCAAACACAGCGAAACTTTTTGTGGATTTTTTGGGCCAGAATACATCCAGTGGGCCAGGAAAGCACCTGGGGGGGTGCTCCGAGAGGAGCACAACCCAACAGGGTGCGCCTGGAGGCCCAGGCGCGCCCTGGTGGGTTGTGCCCACCTCTGGTGGCCCCTGAACCACCTTTTTGCTCTATAAATACCCCAATATTCCAAAAACCCTAGGGGAGTCGACAAAAATCAATTCCAGGCGCCGCAGAGTCCAGAAACACCAGATCCAATCTAGACATCATCTCGGAGGGGTGCATCATGTCCATTGGTGCCTCTCCGATGATGCGTGAGTAGTTCTTCTAGACCTACGGGTCCGTAGTTAGTAGCTAGATGGCTTCCTCTCTCTCTTGATTATCAATACAATGGTCTCTTGGATCCCTATGATGCAAGTCTTTTTGCGGTGTGTTTGTTGGGAACCGATGAACTTTGAGTTTATGATTAGATCTATGTTTTTATCCATGAAAGTTATTTGAGTTTTCTTTGATATCTTATATGCATGATTGATTATAGCCTCGTATTTCTTCTCCGATATTTGGGTTTTGTTTGGCCAACTTGATATATTTATCTTGCAATGGGAAGAGGTGCTTTGTGATGGGTTTGATCTTACGCTGCTTGATCCCAGTGATAGAAAGGGAAATGACACGTATGTATCGTTGCTATTAAGGATAACAAGATGGGGTCTATTTCTACATGAATAGATCTTGTCTACATCTTGTCATCGTTCTTATTGCATTACTCCGTTTCTCCATGAACTTAATACACTAGATGCATGCTGGATAGCGGTCGATGTGTGAAGTAATAGTAGTAGATGCAGGCATAAGTCGGTCTACTAATCTTGGACGTGATGCCTATACAATGATCATTGTCTGTATATCGTCATGATTATTTGAAGTTCTATCAATTGCCCAACAGTAATTGTTTTCCCATAGTTTGCTATTTTTCTTGAGAGAAGCCACTAGTGAAACCTACAGCCCCCGGGTCTCTTTTCCTCATATTTGCCTTTGTGATCTATTTTCCTTTGCATTTATTTTCAGATCTATTAAACCAAAAAAACAAAAATACCTTGCTGCAATTTATTTGTTCCGCGATCTATTTATCCTATCTACCACTTTTACCTCATGTTATTTGCCTATCTTGAGGCGCCGTACCCGAAAGGGATTGACAACCCCTTTAACACATCGGGTTGCGAGTATTTATTATTTGTGTGCAGGTGCTGTTTACGTGGTGTGAGGAGGTTCTCCTATTGGTTCGACAACCTTGGTCTCATCACTGAGGGAAATACACTACAAAAAAAATACACTTCCGTGATGATACGTGTTTGTCACAGTAGGTCGCGTTTTTGTCATGCATGTACATCCATGACGATTTTATGATAGAATCAAGATAGTCATGCCTGTGCTGTCATAGAAGTGTTCCATGACATTACCAAAATTATCATCATGGAAGTGTCCACTTCCATGATGATAAATCGCGCGTCACAGAAGTGCTTTCGTCAAGGGTGACCGACACGTGGCATCCACCATAACGGAACCCCGTTAAGCTATCGGGTCGGGTTTTGGATCTGATAACCCATTAACAGCCCAGACCAATGGGAAATTTCTACGTGTAAAATTCTGATTGGCTGGAGGGAACACCTGTCAGCTCGTCAGTGGGCCAGATGTCGCCCGTCCATTGGAGGAGACATGCCTATGATATGTCGACACGTGGCTGGGCCCAACAGAGGCCCATATAGGTTAAAAAGGCTGGCCCAGTCAAAGGCCCGTAGTACTTAATCAGGTACTAGTGGGCTAGCCCAATAACGGCCTGCTTAATAAAGGCCCATTTACGGCCCGAAGCCACATCTGGCCCGTTAATTGTTCACCCAATATTTGGGCCCATTTACGGCTCGAAGCCAGATCTGGCCCGTTAATTGTTCGCCAAATATTTAGGCCCAACTACAGCCCAGTGACTTTCGGCCTGTTAGAGGCCCGATGTAGACATGGGCCCATTTCAGCCTGGTTTGACTTTCGGCCTGGGAATGGCCCGTACTTCCCATGGGCCATATATGGTCTAACGGGACATCGGGCCCACTAATGGCCCATGCTAAAGGTGGCAACCGTTAAGCCCAACGTGACTTTGGGCCTGTTAAAGGCCTGTCGCTTAATTCGGCCCGTTGATGCCTGTACTAAGCTTTCGGCCTCTTAAAGGCCCATGATATCAGTGGGCCAACTAAGGCCCGAGATATGTTTCGGCCTGGTAACGGCCCGTCAGCTAACTTGGCCCAAAAAGGCCCGGTCTACATTTCAGCTTGCTGAAGGCCCGCCGACGACTAGTGAAAATTGAGGCCCAACATGCATTTCGGCCTGCTAAAGGCCAGTGGTTTCATCTGGGCCGTAACAGGCCAGTACAATATTCAGCCTTTTAGTGGCCCAACGCTACCTGGGCCAAACTAAGCGTTGGGTCGACAAAAGGCCCAACTAAAATATAGGTCGGTGTAAGTTATGGGCCTGGCGCAATATGTGAAGGTCCCAATCATTCCGGCCCAAGAAAGACGCAGGCCGGCCCAATTGTGGCCCGGTTAAAACGTAGCCCGTTAGAGTCGAATGTTTTGGCCCGGTCGACTACATCTGATTTTTTTTCAGATAGCGAATGATGGCAGTAACTAGTAGGAATTAAGAACAAACCTACTCTATACAATAAAGAAATTACGACATAGTAACTAAGAATAAACCTACACTATACAATAAAGGATTTAAGGTATATTACATCCACTGGGCATTGAAGTTCGCCACCAGTGATCATAAAGCGCAACGAAGAAGCATATTACAAAAACTGGGCACCATTGCAGCATAACAAAATAATACTGAACAGAGACGACTTCCAAGACAGTTCAAGAAAGGTTAGCCTTGCGGGGGAACTACTGCGCAAGCTTCTGAGCAAGGCTGTGAGACCGGCCTAGCATGTCGGTCATAGCTTCCAGGTGTAGTTGTTTAGCGATGAGGTTCTCATTGGTGTTCTCTGCAATCTTTCTTAGAGATATGACTTCAAGTCGAAGTTGAGTTGCAGAATGCCTTTCTGCTAGAACTTGGGACTGAAGAAGTCGAACTGATTCAGACAACGAATTCTGTGAGCTTGTCTGACTGCTAGTCTCAAGTAACTTGAACACTGCATCAAGACAAGACATTGGGGTTGTCTCGCTATCTTCAAGATGTTTTGCTTTCTTTGCTGCAATATATGTTGGGTTTGTCTCACAGCCTTCAGTAGACTTGTGCATGCCATCAGGCATATCACCCTGAAACAAAGCAGAGAGATGACAAGTTTTGCACGTGTATAAACAAAGATGATAATTGTGCTGTCAATTCCATCCAATTTCAAATTAGAAAATAAAGAGGAAGTTCAAAATATCAATAGCATAATTTGGCATTGTTCATAATGCGGGGAGCTTCACCACACTACTGGATTACCATGTCAACATAACAAGCATAGATGAAGGGCAAAGAAAATCATTGTATCTATTTTGGTTGATGTGCATGGCATGTTGTTCATATCATCAGCCACATCAGTAAGATAAAAACAGGAGATGACAAGGTGCAAACGTGGGCTGCTTCACCACACACTGGATTATAGATCCACAAAAACAAGCATACATATAGGGAGTATTAAGTAATGTGCATGGTATGAATAAGGAATTTGGTTTTACAAGTAAAACTTAGAACTTACAGTTCTTGCGAACATGCATTTTGGTAGAAACAGCAAACTAAACAGTAGTAAACGATAGGGAGTATGAGCAAATTAAACAACAAGTTGAGGATAAAGGCTTTAGAATGACTGACTTACATTAACAGTTAACACCGGCTTTATAATGCCCTTCTCCATGTCAAGGGAAGGATAACTCAAGAATTTCAGCACTGAATCTTCTTCATCAGCATTGCCTGTACTCTACATTTTGTAGAGAGTAATTATAGATATGATAATACTGGAAGGGATAGAGGATAATCAAGATAAGATGCAGATTGATGCTACATAATCAACTACCAATCCCTGGAAGTACAAGCGTTACAGGACAAAATGTACTGACAAGAGCAATGGGCTACACTTCTGCACTGGCATTGTCTGTGTATTCTACTTGTTGGTAAGATTAAATATAGATCTGATCTTTTTTAGTAAATGGTGGGCGAGGGAGATAAGATGCAGAATGCTACACAATGAACCAATCCCTCCTCCCATAATACAAGAGTGTTTTGAACACTGGTGTACTATACAAAACGTTCTTATATTATGGGACGGAGGGAGTAGCTGTTAATGTAAGTATAGTGATAGACCACGTTCAGTCCTTACAAGAGGACTGCAGAGCTAAACCTCTTCAAAAGCATTGGGTTGATTCTAAATTTATGTAAGAGTCAATACAGATATTATAATGTCCACCAAATGGACGATTACGAGGCTAATATGTGCAGCGATGCTACATAATCAAATAGCTATGAAAGTAAGTATGGTCATACAGGGTAAGAGGTACTCAGAAGAGCAATGCAGTGTGTAGTATAGTTGGGAGATTCTGTGGCCCTTGAGAATGAATGTTCTTCTGCTAACAGTTTTCATACAAGTGAGACATTAAGGCAAATGCAGAAATGTAGTTCAAATTGTGATGTGATATCATAGACAGTACCTTATGCTGCAGCTGAGACCAATGTGTAACAAGATTATTCCAGTCACCTTCGGATAAATGTAGCACCGGAGACTTTACATAAATTTCGTTCAAAGGCTTGCCATCAAAGTGCGCTTGCCTCAGGTAGGAATGATACTTCATCAACGAGTGCTTGAAAAGCGCAACCAACCCTTACTCGTTTTCACAATCCAGTTTGCCCCTCGCCTGTTTAAAAGAATGAAATCTTGTGTCTTCTGTCAGCAGAAACATATGCAGTAATGACCATGAATAACATTAGTACATTACTTACGCGTAAGTTGCGTAGGAAGACTAGAAATTGTTCTGTGTCTGCAGTATAATCTTTCCATGAAGGAAAGATGCGCACAAAGTTCCTCACAACAACATAAGCTTCATCTTCTAAACTAGGAAGAAATGGAACATCTGTCCTATTTGCTGCAATTGGGGCTCTCTCTGGTTCGAAAAGGGATTTGGCAACTAGATTTGGTGTACTCTTTGCTGGAATGGGGGTTTTGCATCGTAGAGCTGGTGCTATGTCAACTGGCATAATCATAGTGTTTGCTGCAGTTGGGGTCTGCTGAGTTGGGGCATCAGAAATGACCAGTGTAGTAGGGCTAGAGTCTGCTAGAGTTGGGGTGTTTTGTGGGTCAGGTGATATTGCAACTACACCTAATGGGCTATTTGATTTATCAGGTGCCACTACCTTTTCCAAATACTTTGCTTGTGCTCCTCCAAGATCAGCAATCGCCCTCTTCCTTTTGAACGTCTGATACACAAGAACAACATTTGAATGGATAAATATGGTATGATAACAGATGGAATATGTACTAAAAATGGATAGGTAGGGCGTATTCACATACATGATGTGTAAACTAAGCTAATGGCAGTTCAACAAAGTAGAAGCAATGCAAAGCATCAGTTGCAAGATATGTGCGGCCAATGTAACCTTGGAAAGTTAGAGCAAGCACCTTGATGGGTGAATAAGATAGGGCATCTTCCTCTGACTCCTCCACTAGGGAGCTACATTGACTTAGGTCTCCCTCTAGCTCAGAATCACTGTTAGGATCATATTTTGAGCATGAATGTGTAGGTGGAGAGCGTTTGCATTGCATTGCATCCAGACTTGATTTCAATCCCTTAATGCCAAGTTTGACAGCCATGGCATTGTTCTGCTTTATTCTTTTCATGCGCGCAAGCTCATAATCATTATGATGCTGTTCAGAATCTGAGATTCATGAAAACATAAAAAGTAGTCAGATTATCTATGGAATGCATTGCAGATTCAACTCGAAGAGTGTCTCGCTATAAACCCCTGCATATGCAAAGTTCACCCCCAACCGTGCTGACCAGACCACACACAGAAATAGAAACCCCTTATGTCTCTATAACAGGTAGAGACACATTTCAAAACTGAAGTAGGAACATTAGAATCATATGAAATTCGTATTTGAACAAATAAACTAAGGAATTATGAGTGGCATAATGTTTAGCTTCAAGGGTGGAGTGTTGGTAGTGCGACAGAAAGCAAGTAGGCAGATTGTATTCCATGTAAAAGATCGAAACCTATGTAAAAGCTGGAAATGACACTTTCTTTCTATACAATGCAGTGTTCATTGCTCAGACATGATGGAAGAGATCACATAGAGAAATACTATTCACTCATGTCTATGGTTCCAGTATTTAGAAACAGGGTGGTCCACCCTAAAAGAATATTGACAACAAATATGACAAGGCAAGCATAGATGTAGTGAATCAATCATTTACTTGTGAGCTTACTAGGACAAGTATGCAGAATTTTAACTGCAATAAGAGACCGTCCAAAATCTGAATGAAGAAGTTTGTCTAGCACTTATTGTTTGCAACTAATCGACGTGAATAATTGGATATTATATCGAATGAGTAAGAAAGACAAGTAAAATTGTCAACAAACCTGGTTTGCAGTAGTAATCTGGACAATCCAAAATGACCAGTGTCTGTTCTGAGGGCCAGAATTTTGAAAACCCTGTGAACTTTAGAGGTACTAAAGATTACCGAAATACATCTGAACCATTAAGTGTAGGTAGCACTGAGCACACAACAAACCCTAATGACAGTCCTGCCTAATGAGTAATGAATCAATTAGAAAATGGGTGATGAGGAGTGGCTGCTGAGTGTTGAGGACGTATCTCAGGATAAATCGGGTTGGCTTGGTGGGTGCTGCACGCCTGAGCCCTAAACGGACTGGGAAGGTAGGCACAGCGGCGTGCCTGGGCAGCGGTGACGCTGTTGGGCGAGCGGCTCCTAACCTCCTGTTTGTCCGGCGTCTCCTCCTAGAGTCATGCTATCCGGGGACGGTAATTCACCGATGAGGCAGGCGGCTGGGGGTGGGTAGAGATCAGAAGCGTGCAGTAGAACAAAGGGGAATCGGGGCCTGGGACGACCCAGAATCCTAGGGTGGGCCGGCCCACCGTGGGCACCCTATAGAGATACACACCCGAGCGACGAACATGCATTTTCGAAACTAATTTAGGAACATTTAGCTAACCAATTAAACGCCTCTATTTTAATAATATCAGATTCATATTTGAATAACTAAGCTTGTTTAGCTTGATGGGTGGAGCAGTGTTATTATGACACAAAGCACGTATTCTAATCGTATAGTGATCATAAAAGGGGGAAACTCTAAGCATATTGTTTTTAGGAAAAGAGGGTTTCCCCTTCGATTCTATTAAAGAAACCACCACGGAACCAACATGATCAATTAAACCCTAAGCATGATCAATTAAACCGTATTATGACTGTGCCATGGCAGATTTGAAGCTGCAAACCGGAGATATGATATTTAGCATCCATTGTTTGCTTCAAACTAAGAACTAAATTTTAAGAGCTGAAAAGAAAGTAGAGTAACAAAGTTATGATCTATTTTTTGGTTGAGATCAAAAATTTGGGGAGATATGAAGTACCACCTCTCTTGCGGCGCTGTGTAGATATCGGGGGTGCGATGGCTATCATTGGCGTTGAAGCAGATCTGTGACGGTAGACGGGTGCATCGGTGGATAAGTCCCGTTGGAGTGGAAGAGAAGGTCTTGTGAGCGGCCCCGGCAAAGAGGACGACGACGCCGATGAAGCGAGAGGACGCGATGCAAGGCTATTGGTCCATCGCCGTGGATGAGAAACGTCCATCTCTAGCAGTGGACGATGTGGTCTTGGTAGGCTTTCCGTCATGGTGGAGGACGGTGGCGATGGATGTGGTGGAGGACGACGGTGATGGATGGGGTGGCGGACGGAGGCTGGTGTGGGGATGGTGTTCTAGCACGGACGGTGTATGAATGGGAAAATGGAGGGAGAGGTACGAGGAACCATGTTTTTGGGACGCGCCTGTCTGAAATATGGGAAAGTTGCGAACTTAGCCCCCGTTTAAAATTTGGACGTCTCGTCGGTTGGGGATAGGACGGTAATCTCGCATCTCGCCAATATTTGCCCAGAGCGATTTCGGGCGAGGAGAGGGTGGTTGGAGCCCATGGTTGGCGCCCATGGTGTATGGATGGGGCTAACAGGTAGGGCAGTTGTGTCACGTCTGAGTGAAGTTACAAACCTGCCGCTGTTGAAAATATTTGCCTACATCGATTTCGGCGAGTCGAGTTTGTTTTGCCGCCCACCGTGTATGAATGGGGAATGGAGGGAGAAACAGAGGTCTTTCGGACGAGCTTAAATCAAATGTGTTTTGCCACCCATGTTTGACGCCCACCGTGTTGGAATGGGCTCAGAGGCAGTTGGGTCACGTCTAATTGAGGTTACTAACCTACCCCTATTTAGAGCAGTGGAAATCGGGCCGATGGGTTGTCCGCGTAATGGGTAGACAGTAATTTCCATCTCCCAAACATTTGGCTTCGGGCAGCCGACGTGGGAGTGGACATTTTGCCTCTTCTTTCGAATTTTGGGACAATAAGCATCCACGTTCACCCTGGCAACTAAATTCAAATCCATTTTGTATTCCTATATGAATCTGTATAAATCATTCTATGTGTTTTTATATATCTTCAAAAGGACGACAAAGACGTATTCCACTGTCATATATGAATATGGTTTCCAAATGCCGATACTCAAATTCAGAAGCTAGAATCTAGTTTAAGGTGAATTCGAATATTTGGAACACTTCATGTCCAACTCAAATGTCACACGCAGCATAATGTGTACTCCCATTTAGATATGTACACAAGTGATGTATCAAGATTCAAATATCGAGTCAATCAACCAAGAATGTACAGAACTAACAGACATATAAACACTTATAGAGTATATGGATCAATAATATCAACTAACACACATAAGCCAGGCCGCTGTACTTTTTTTTGCTACAACAACATCCTTTTTTTTAGCCAGCATCTTGGCCCTTTCCGATGCGTACCACTTATGGTCCATCTATACTACTATTATTGCTGAATGCACATTCAGCCCGATTGACATATTTGTAGGTCTGGCACAACAATCCAAATGAAATGTCTTCGAGTCTTATCAATTAGTACAGACTTGTGCTAAAATAAAATTACAATCCAAAAAACAAAAAACAATTATTACATGATCTCTAAAACAAATTGTTTGATTGATTACATGAACAAACAACACAAAGGTTATTTAATGACGGAAAGAACATTTCACCTATGATTTACCAAGTGTTAATTTAATTTCCTTTTTTCCTTCAGGACCTTAACAATGTGGTCAGTCTCAGCTTGCTTCATTTTGAAATCCACCAAATATTTAATGGTTGTCTTGAGTACTTCTTGCGATTGTGTTGTTTGCTTCCTCAACATGTCAACTTCATCTTTAAGTGCAGAAGCAAAATATCTTTCTACCACTAGTTTAGCCTCTAGAGCATCAACAGTTGGCAATTCATAATGCACGATTGGGCCGGTGCCACTGCTGTGGGATGATGCAACGTCCATGGGGACCTCGCTCTTTGATCTTGGGCTAACCTGTTTTTCCATTAAAGTTCCGATTGGATTCAGAAAAGTTGAAGTTAGCAAAACATCTCAACTGGGAGTTATAACAACAAACCAGTTAAACAAACAAGGAATTAAAGAGTTTCAATTGGATGCTGAAAAGTAGTTATTAACATCATTGTAACCCGCTATTGCAGCAGCAAAGCAGTTAAACAAACAAGTAGCTATTTAAGTTAAGGCAAACAGGTAATTCTTAATAGTAAGTATCAAACACATAGATAGGCGCAATCTACAATAGGATTAACAGGCTGTGGCATTATGTAATCAGTAGCAAACTAAATTAAGCCAAGAAACGTAATTGAACAATTTTGCAATAAGTGGCTAACTAAAATTTCGAGAAGAAGGTAACTGAACTTACGCTAGTTCTTTGTACAGGTGCACTACAACTTCTTTTTCACTTACAAGGTTGTACGAAGGAGTCCATGGCATCAATTGCTTGGATACGCAGTCCCAATACTTCTTTTTCCCACACTACATTGGTAAGTTGAATGGTTAATCTGGTAAGATGATGCGTCCTTGATATGTTATATGAGGAGGTGTAGTCAGACTAGTTGTAGCCACACACATCACACTGGCTTTTACTGTATATTTCATGCGATTACTTTTGGCATATCGAGATCTACGCAATCTACAATAGGATGAAAAGACTGACATCCTTCACATTATTGGCGAACTCAGTTCATAGAAATAAGCAATTCAACCATTCTGTGGGTAAATCAAAAGCGCCACTGGAATATTTTCACTACCCAATCATACACGCAAAAAGGGGCGACGCCACCATAGGGGCTGGTATGGGCGGCCGCCTCAGGTGGCTGGAAAGTGTGCACCTAGTTTGAGTCGTCCAGGTTGGCCCAGGCTAGTTTTGTTTGTCCCAACGCACGAGCATGCAATGTAAAAAATGAAGAAAAATGTTTCAATTTGGATGGGCCAATAACATAAGTGCAAGGCATACCCTATAGCAGGCTCGCGGCCCAAACGAGCACCTCCCATATCGATCGACATCAGGAAAAATCCCAATTCATTCGCTCTAGCCTCCAGTCTGGTTCGCTCCTAACCTAGACTCCGCTGGACAGACCAACACAGCACTTCCTCGCGCCCTCATTGGAGGGCGGTCGCCGGGCTTCAAGCGAACGAAAGGACAAGAAGATGAAGATCCAACCCTGGGTGTAGCCTGCGTGGGAGGCAGCGGTGGCAGCACGGGCATGTCATCGAGCTTGTGCAAACGGACTGATGCAGCTTGCAATAGTAGCATGCGCAACGAGCAGGTACATCACATCCCTGATTATATCTAATTCAACTATTCAATTTCTGGCCAATAGTTAAACCTGGCGGTGTTGTAAAACTGCTTGTATGTAGGGAATCTATGAGAAAATGAAACCAATTTCTACTTATTTTATAACTCCCCCAATCAATACTGAATTGCCAGAATCTGATGTATCTAATCAAGTTTCCGGTGCAAACATAAAAGCTCATGTTGTTCTTGAGCCTGAAGTGTTTAATGAACAGACTGCTAATGAAGGATTTGATGCAAACATTTTACATGCTCCTGGTGATGAACATATAGTGTCTAATGAGGGATCTAATGCAAGCATTTTGCAAGCTCATTGAAGGATTTAGTGTCTAATGATGATCTGCTATGTTGAGAGAGACAGATATTTGCACGCATTGATGACAAGCAAATTATAGTGCATTTTCATAGCTTGAGGAAACGTCGAGGCCATCTACCAGAAAGTCCCCATATCATGACAACATAGCATAAATACTTTTCTAATATGTTGTTTCAAAACTATTGGCATACTTGTGCGGGATAGATATATTGATATGTAGTTTGCGCACTGGTTATAGGTGCAATTACACTTCGATATTTTCAGCCAGAGAACGAATAATTCAAGCAGGTACAGATCATATTTGTAGTCCTTGTACACCATGTTGCATTTTGTGTTTTTGGTGCTTGCATCATTTAGTGTTTATAATCTGAACTACTTTGGATCATTAGTTGGTTTTCAAAGTGCATGTAGCTTCACATTTCTCAAGTTATGTTGATTTTCGGAGTGCAAGTGCCTTTGTATTTTTTAAGTTAAATGTTTGCCCCTGGTAACTTGAATTTGTGGATCCGCCACTGCACACAAATCATACACGAATGCTAGTATGAATTAAATGAAATGCATGGACTTACGCTAGCTCATTGTACACGCTCACTGCAGCTCTGCTTGCGCTTGGGATGTTCCATCTACAAGTCCATGTTACCACTTGCTTGGATGTGCAGGCCTTGTGCTCCTTGCATCCCCCTCTGCATTTTTGACACGGCGAATGGTTGATCAAATAAGAGGAATCGACCTTGATGTTGTACCGGAGGACAGATACTTACAAGGTTATACGGGGTATGCAGGATGTGTACCAGATCCCGTAGTGCCGTCATGCTTCGCTAAAAAAATGGATTTGCTTGTCTCTAATGATATCTCCAAAAGAAATAAGAGTTAAAGTCAGAGTTGCATAGGCATGTAAGCTAAGAGAGCAGTGAAAGGATATCCAAACATCGTCGAAACAGTGCACAGGGGAGTGATGTGTGGATACCTTGTTCGGGCTGGCGTTTGGGCATGCTCGCCTAGCTAGAGTGCGGGTCACTTCAGAGCCGTTGAGGGTGATGCGCTGGCATTGGCTGGCCGTGCACAGATGCAGATCTTGAGTGGCAGCGGAGCACTACGATGCAGTGGACGAGACCGTTGGTGAAGCCCCAACGGCCTCGGGGGGTGGAGGTGCGACGATGTGCTCGGTGAAGTAGCCCCGGTGAGCTGGGAGACAACATTGGTGAAGCACACCTGATGCGGTGGAAGTTGGTGTCTGTGAGGCGTGTCGGTTGCGATGGCCGACGTTGTCGGTGGACCACCCGGTGCGGTGGACGAGGGCGTAGATGAGGTAGCTCCAGTGCTGTGGTGAAGCGCGACCGTCGTCTTCGTCGTTGTCATCCGGCACAGAGGTGGGGAAAGAGACAAGACGAGGGGCGATTCGAACTTTTCTTGGGTTGGTGGCGAATTAGGGATTTGAGCAATCTGGGCGTGGAAGGGGATGGTGGAGAAGGGAGATTTTGCAGGGCTGGAATTGGGGCCGCCAGATATTTCAATCCGAAACGTGGAAGCGCGAACTTATTTTGTCGTCGTCCTTTTTTGGAGGGGTGGGGGGAGTGGGGGAGGGAGGGAGGGGGGTGGGTGGCTGGGTGCTACGTGTCCGTCCGACACACGCAACCACCCCGACATGACTCTGGCCTGCCTGGTCCGCCTACATTTGAGAATGCAAACGAATCTTCTTTCATTTGCAAATGAATCTGTATGTATTACCATGCCCGTGTTTTCCTTGCAATAATTAGTCATTCGAAACGAGATACTCCCTCCGTTCACTTTTGTAAGTCGTTTCAGACAACTTAAAATGAATTGTTTTGCACATTGTCTGAAATGTCTTCAAGGTCTTATAAAAGTGAACATAGGGAGTACTATAAATTAATTAGTGAGGAGTTATTTAAAAAAATCGAAACGGTATCCACGGTATCCATGCTAACATGGATTAGAGTGTGTGTCACATAATTAGTTATTTGAATTAAAGTGTGTGTCACATAGCGATCTCCAATTCTAACGTGGATTTCGCATTTCACTACATCCATGCTACTTTTTAATACAAATTCATATGTATATGATGAACACCATGGTAGTGAGAAAACTTTTGGATGGATTCAAACATATGACCTACAAAATAGCACAACAAATTGAGTCAATGTCAACTTTTCGAAACCTAGTATGACACGAATTCGAAATAATTA
>NC_041389.1:661250814-661265875 GCF_002162155.2 Triticum dicoccoides | reverse complement strand
GCTACATACTTCCTGTATCAGTCAATCTTCCTCTCCTAACCACCTTAGGAAGCTATCGGTTTCCAACACACATTCATTCTTTCTCTCCATGTTTCGATCTAAGTCTCTCAACTACACAACCCCTTTTTCCACTCTGTTACCAAATGTATTTACCTCACACACCCACCATTGCACCCCATGCCGAGCTCTCTCTCTCTCTCTCCTCTCCCTCTCACCCTCTCGCGCTAAATACATGCATTTCCTATCTAGCCCCTAACCTCTCATGCGCATTCACGCATGTTGTCTATCTAGGTCACTCCCTCGAGACTGTCTCACTCTTTCTTTCGCACGGCGGGCCACACTCGCTCAATCTCGCTCTCTTTATCTGAGTCTCGTTTAACCCCGTTTTCTTTCACACACAAATGATATATCTCCCTGTTTGGGCCTCGATCGACACACTCTATACTCTCTCACGCAGATTGTCTATCTAGGTCAGTCCATCCAAGGTGCCCCCACTCTTTCGACCTCATGGCGGGCCACGCTCACTCAATCTCTCTCTCTCTCTCTCTGTGTGTGTGTGTGTGCGTATGTCTCGATTGACCTCACTCTTTCTCGGACAAAAATGATATATCACCATGTTTGAGCCCAATTCGACCTATTCACATTGTATACTCTCTCACGCACATTGTCTATCTAGGTCACTCTCTCCAACCCGTCTCACTCTTTCGATCGCACGGCGACCCTATGTGATCGATTGACCTTGCTTCCTCCCACACACAAAATATATCTACACGTCTATGACTGGATCATCTCTTAACCTCTATCTTACAGCCCTCACCCTTGCCAAAAGCTCAATCGGGCAATATCTCTCCAGAGCATATATATCTGTCCAATGAATGTCGGACCACACTCACTTTGTCTCTCTATCTACATGTCTCTCGATTGACCTCGCTTTCTCACACTGTATCTTCCACACATTGAAGCTACCTCTCCATCCCTCGCAAAGCCGGAGCTATTTACATTGCGAGGGGCACTCCAACCTTGGATTAATTTGTGTAGGCATTTATTCCGGTCGGTTTAGATTATATTTTCATAGAATTCGGCCCACAACTACTCCAAATACCGTTGCAACCCCCGCAACTCCCCTAGTTGATTTCCCTCTGGCTCGGTCATCGCTCTCTCGCACGTCCTTTCTCGCCTTCAATGTCGCACCATGGTATTATTGCAAAAAACTCCGGTGTTCTCTTTAATTATTATAAATAAGCTACAAAACTACACACAGATAGTCCACTTGGAATGGAACAAATTTCGACCCACAAATTAAAGTGCTACAAACTACACACCAAGGGGCCCACGTGTCGTGAACTAGTGTTTTCCTGTAGCATTGTTGTCAGGCATGTTCTCGAGGCTGTACTTGACAACAACAATTTCCTGGCTGTGCCTTCGATTACGAAAGGTGTGGTTCTTGTAAAGCTTCCCAACAAATCTGATGCGGCCTGTCTTCATCATCATGTTTATGAGTGGAAGGACCACTCTGTTAGGTTACGAGATGGTGATGCTGCATGTAGACATCTCTCACGAGGTCCATGGCCTAGTCAGTTATGCGGGGTTCATCCCGTAGGTCGGTGGCAAGAAATAGTCTGCAGACTTGAATTAGTGCAACTTTGCTTGTCTGTAGTAAGTACTATTGTTCATTACTTGATTTGTGTTTGTGAATTCTGTATTGTTTATTAGTACTACCGCTTTTGGTGTGTGGTCAGTCCTGAGAACGGTCTATGTTAATGTCTGTCCACTCAATCCAGTCTGTATATTTTGAAGTATCCAGATCATCTTTTTGTGAGGATGGTTTATCAATTATGGTTACACTCCAATATCTGTATGCATTGCAGGGTTTATCGCACCCACCAGGATTTCTAGTCCCATGGATGTTCGGTCCATACGATTTGTCACGACCTTTGGACTGTCCTGCTTGTGGGAGTAGGTGGGGCCCCTGCATGCCACCCGTACTTGGACGATCAATCTTCTGTTTAGTACTTCAACATAGTGATTTCCTGGTAAGGATTCACTCATGTCACATCAAGTAAATCTTATTGATTTACTATCTAAATCTTATTGATTTAGTGTCATGTTTTCTTTCTTTTCCTGCAATTTTACGATGCAGATGTGACATTCATCACAGAATAAACCGTTTGGTTTGCTCTATGATGGCTACTTTTGCAGGTTTCACTTCTTATGTCGTGTCAGTAACGAAGGCACTGTCCATCACTTATATTACTGGAAAAAAATGGGTTAGTCTATTGTCTGAGTACAAGCTGAATCCCTATGATGAACTACAGTTTGGTTTAACAAAAACGCCACAATTAGTCCATTTCGCGTTAAAAAAAATGAATTAAAAAACTGGATCACAGTCACGGATCCTAGTCAAGTTAGAAAGCTGATCATAGCAGACCAGACACAATCGCCGCCGTCTCGCACATCGGTACCACCTTCAGCAACGGATCGAGCACCGGCAGTTGCTCTAGCACTGACAGCGGCAGCAACTCAGTCTGATCCAGCTGAGGATTGGGCACCGACCGCGTCAGCGGATTAGTCTGATCTACCGGAGGATCGGGCATCGACACCGGCACCTGCTCCGACACCGGCACCAGCTCTACAAGGAGCACCATCTCCGGCAACAGCAGCGGCTTTGGCACCTGCACCAACACTTGCACTTGCATCTGCTCCTGCCTATGCAGTGGCAACCGAACGAGCAGTTGCACCGGCAATAGACTGGGCTGCAATTCGCACTTCATATACCAAAGTCTTTACAAAAACCGACATGTCCACCTTCTTGGTAAGCATTGGCCGCCCAAGTGCTTCGTTCTTTTTTCTTTCCATGTTGTTTCACATGATTCACTGTGTTGATCTAACTATTTGGGTATGTGTTCTTGTTTGCAAATAGAGAATTCCTAGAGCAACGAGGGAGTCGTTCAACAATCCGGGCGACTGCGGCCAAGTTTCTCTTACCATGCGCAACCTTGGTGTGAATGAACCTACTCAATATACCGTAAGTACAAAGGATGGTCGCATGATGATTGATGCTAAAGGATGGTCAAGGTTCAAATCCAAATCATATCTTGCGGTAGGGGATGATGTCAAAATCGAACTTTCTCGGCAAGGAGAGTTGGTCCAAATCAACTTCGAAATTCTTCAGTAGCAGCACGCAACTGCCGAACTGATCTATCCTCCGAGAGATTTTGATGTAATAATCTGGCATGGTGAAACAAGTGTCCTATGTGTATAAGTAGTACGATGGTATTTATCACATGGTATATCGTTGATAGAATTGCAACTCTCATTGTTGGTTAGGAACTATCGTTCGATTTCATTCCAAAAGCCGGTGTGCTTTATTCAATTTTGTGTATTCGCCTTGCGACAGCATCTAAAACCAGCGCCGTACCGATCGCTTGCAATATGAAAAGCGCCGAGGTAGAACACATGGGCCCCCAAACATGCAGGGTGGGCCTCCAGCCCATAGTCCAGAACTGTGAGCCTGTCTGAGTATTATATTCTCAGCTGAACCCCCATAATGCCCGTGCGTTGCACGTAACATCAAGATGCATTTGTATGAGTATTTTATCTTGTGAGAGAAAAGGATGAATGAGGGAAGGCCTTATTTGCAAATGTGGAGAGGTGTGTGGGTACATTTTTGCAAAATTGCCATAGTGTCCTTCCTATCTGCGAGATATAAATCGGACGACCTATATTGCAGGATGGCAGGCACACCATCATCACCAACTCATCTATACTGTGTTAAAAACAACTCTCTTTTTATAATTATATATATATTCCCCTTGATTTTTCTTATGTATAAAGTTGTGATATAAAAGATTTGTATATTTCTTTATAGAGGGAGTATCTCTCTATCAAAAATATATTTATGTGTAACTAGTTACTCCTGTCTTTCTACTTCCTTTCGCTAATATGTGTGGCAACCGGCAACGGGGTCCATGTGCCATATGTAGAAATTAGAGTGTACAACTACACGATAGACACACCCCGGTCGTAGCACCGCAGTAATGCCCAATGAGCCGTCAAATCACCCCAGTTCCTGCTTTAGCAGTAAGCTGGATGGACGAAGCGGCAATATTTCACTGGGCCTGAATCCCCTTCTCCCTCGTCTGCTTGTTCAGAGAAAACCCCCTCTCGGTGATTGCACAGGGTTTTCTCATGAAGAACCAGGTACGGATTCTTCATCCATCCCCGATAAATCCAAGTCCCTTGGTCGTAGGTAATCCTAGGATGGCAGCCACCACTGTTGATGCATTTTTCTTCCTAGTGAATCTAGTGTGTTTCATTTGTAGTGCCCAAAGTGCGAGGACCCTACAGGTTTCTGCGCCCTCGGCGAGACGCCACACTTGTTCCTTCTCATCCTAACACAGGATTTTAAAATGCGCACAGTATGTTCCTAGAATCCTCTTTTCTATCCGGGAGGGTGGTTTTTTTTTGAACATGCTGTCGACTAATTTGGAAATTTGGATTGCTATATTTGGATAAAAGGTACTATGGGACACTCCAAAAATTTTGTTGTTTTTGTTTTCAGCAAGAGCCTTGCTTGGTTTAAAGAAGGTCATTTAAACCCTTCTTAAAAACCTCTCTTCTGATTTTTCCTTCTCAAAATCTTTTCTTGGATTTAGTTTCTTCTAAAAAGAAAACCTTTTTGGTTTTGGGCTATTCTTTGGTTTTGATCCATTCCTGTTTTTACCATGCCTCTTGTGGTAAAATCCCCCAAAACCCCTCCTTCCACTTTGGGACAACCCAAACATTCTGTCCCAACTAATTAAATCCATTTTTGGATTTTATCTCATTTATTTCTTTCCCCAAAACAATTATGTCCTTTATTTTGAGCCTAGGTAATTTGCAAAGCAAGTACCTTAATGCCTTTGAACTTTGATCTCAAATCAACTCCTCTGGATGGTCCTTAGCACCCACAACCTAGAACCATCAAGATCCACTCTTCTTCTTCTTTTAAATTTTTTCAAAATTCACCCTCTGCAAGTTTGGACCAGATTTGTCAAATTTGGTGAAATTCATATCTCCCCTTCTCCAAAAATTCCACCAAAATTCAGGCAACCCCCAGTTGCAATGAGAGGCCACCCCACCAAAAACCAGCTCAAGGAAAAATCCCCACATACCAAAATCATTCTGTTGAACACCTGGCCTGCACTGTTACTGTGCATCTTCAGAAATTCAGAGTTCAGTGTCGTTTCTTCGTCAGGGTTCAGTCACATGTCAACTGTGCGCCTGTCGCGTTGCACACGGCCCCTCCTCCCTGTCCGGAGCACCGCACGCGCTCTTGGCTCGTTCCTGGCGTCGGTGGCACCCTGGCCCGCCTGCGCCGGCGTCTTCCGCGGCGGCAGAACCCCCCGTGGTGGCCGACAGGGGGCACCCTGCGGCATAACGCCATTCGGCACCGCCCAAGCCACCTGAGGGCTCCGCGTGGCCATCTCCCTTGCCAACGCATGCATGCAGCACCGTGGCCGTGGCCTGTCAAGCTCAGGGCGTGCTCTCTGCCGCCGACGTGCCGTATGGCCGTTCCGTCGGGGACAGGCCGTAACCGCCCCTGCCTTATTGAGTTAGGCACTGAGATGGAATCAGTGCTCCATCTAGACGATGCTCAAGCCCCTAAACCAACCGTCCAGCCATAGCGCCGCCGTAATCGCTCGCCGGACTTATCCCGTTCACGGCAACTGCCTCGGGCCGGCTATAAATAGCGCCTCCGAGCTCGCTCTCGATCCCGCACATCTCCACCACCTCACCAGACCCCGCCCAGCCACTGGAAGAGCCTCGAGGGGCCCTTCTTCCTCAACTCCGGCCACCTCCGTCCGCTTAGGGCTTCGGCAGCATTCTCCCTGGTGAGAACTCCTCCACCACCCTAGACTTGCCCGTAGCCTCATGACACCTCTAGGAGACTAACCCCCACTCCAATTTGACCCCAGCAGCTCTCTCCGACAAGGTCCACAACTACCCGAACCACCATCCACCGGAGCAAGGGCCGCCGTCGACGTGGTGCTCGCCGGCGACCACCACCACCACCCACCGACGCAGAAGGACGTACTAAACACGGAGGTACCACCCGATCCCCCTGCCTCGGCGACCACCGCAGCTCTCGGGTGCCGACGAGCCCCGTCTCCCTCGTTTGAATTTTCAAACCTGATGGGTGGGACCCGCCTATCAGTCTCTCTTTCTTATTAAACAAATCGTTTTCTAGACTTTTCTGCAGAACCCCCTAAGAGTTTTCTGTTTCATTACAGAAAGGTCCCTGAATCAAAACCCTTATAACTTTTAAATAGAAAAGGATTTTTGTTTGATTCTTTTTCTGTTCTCTTTAAAAATTTGTCTAGTTTTTTATAAGATTTAGTTGAGAATTTTTTTGGAATACTTTTGTGCACCTCGCGGTATTTACGTTATGTGCGTATTTTCTTATACCATAGATACCGGAGGAGGTGACGGAGCCGCGAACTTCACCCAGTTAGACTCCGACTACTCCGAACCAGGCAAGCATGTTTGAACTCTTGATATGATGAGTGTTTGTTGCATGTTTGCATTTAGGAGTTGCATGGCATGTTTATGAACATGTCTTTGAATATTATTTTCATGCAAAAGAAGTGGAAAGTGAGTTTCAGAAATCCTTATGTTGTTGGATACATATTTGCATGGCCATGTGATGGCACGAGGATGGGTAAGATGGCAGTGTTGTGGCATGCCAGTCTTATGCCAATCTATTTGACTTTTTAGTGTCATCGTGAATTAAATCACATTCCCATTCATTTCCTTTCCTGTACTGCCACATGTTTTCTGCAAGGAATATGGCTTAGTAAGTTGCAAACCGTTTTCTTGGTACACACCAAATAGAGAGGCCGGGATGAGGGTTCCATGGCCCTGGATTAAAGCCCGTCATCCGGTCAGGGGGCATGGGTGTTTCCGGTTGGGACCGAGAGGGGGCCACCCCTTAGAGCGCGCGTACAGAAATTTGATCCCATGCTATTCGAGGTTGTGACCTCCCCGTCTCAAAGTTTTTCTTGGACGTTGTCTAGGGTGATTCCTGGCATCGTGAGGTGGAATGGGTGTGTACTGGTTAAATGCGTTTCTACCAAAATACCGTAAACGGAACTAGTCCTTCATGACTACAGAAATCCGTTGGCTGTGGTCAGTTAGTACAAACTCTGCAGAGTCACAAATCCTTTAAATCATCTTGTACATGTCCAAGTACTGGGTTCATCTTATCTTGTCAGATATCAGCCTCAGTGACAAAACTCCGGTGAACTACATGAGTGTTAAATCCGGTTAAAAAGTTTATTCTTGTGGATGGACTAACTTGTTATTTACATTTGATATAAGCCCTTTCTGTGATGTCGCTCAGACATCCAAATGTGGCATACTTGTTATTTGCATTTTATATAAGCCCTTTCTGTGATGTCGCTCAGACATCCGACTGTGGCATACTTGTTATTTACATTTGATATAAGCCCTTTCTGTGATGTCGCTCAGACGTCCGACTGTGGCACACTTGTTATTTATTATCAAGATAAGCCCTTTCTGCGATGTCGCTCAGACGTCCGACTGTGGCATTTCTTTTATAGGCCCTTTCTGCGATGTCTCTCAGACGTCCGACTGTGGCATTTCTTTTATAAGCCCTTTATGTGGTGTCGCTGAGACGCCCGACTCTCGCATTTCTTTTATAAGCCCTTTATGTGGTGTCGCTGAGACGCCCGACTGTGGCATTTCTTTTATAAGCCCTTTATGTGGTGTCGCTTAGACGCCCGACTGCGGCATGAGCTTTATCTGTTTACCTTTCGAGGTGTCGCTCTAGACACCCGATCGGTTTTCAGTTATTTGTTTTACTTATCAAGTCGTGCAAATATTTTATTATTGGAATGAGCATCATTATTTTTGCTCATGACGCATTCATGCATGCATTTGTTATATTTTTTGTCCGAACTGTCTTGCGAGTACTTTCAAAGTACTCACCTGGCTTGTTGATTTGGCCAGATGTTGATGAAGGCGATCTCATGGATGAAGAGTTCGATAGCGAGTCCGATGCCTAGAGGAGTCCCAGTCAGTCCCGTGCGATCCTGCATTTGGTCACTGTATTATATCCGCTTCCGCCACCCCAGAAAAAAATTCATCGAGCCTCACCTCGACGCACGATGAGCTGCCAGTTAGGAGTCAAGTTATCCACCATCACTTTTTATCTCGTGCTAGTAGCATGTCACCACAGCCCTGTGTCATAACCGCCCTTATGTATGATATTGGCGTGTTTGTAAGAAATTGTTGAGCAGCCTCAGCTCAACCCTGTAATATATTTAATGCTACTGGTCCTCTGTTTATCAAGTATTTGTTTACCAGTGAGGATAACTTTTCCTATACCGGGATCAAAAGATCGATTTTTTTCAATAATTATTTTATTGAAAAACCGGTCGTGACAGACTTGGTACCAGAGCCAGGCTGACTGTAGGAAGCCACTAGGTGCGATCGCTAATCGGTTATTAGCATGATAGAATTTATTCATGTTTTTACAAATGTAGTCATTTTTCTGACAGTCAGCATAAAATTTATGATCTGACCGCTCAGAATTTTTGCCTACTTTTGTAGATGGCTGGCAACGACTGTGAGTCACAGATGTTCGCCAACGTGCCTGAGGGGTTCGTCAAGCTCCTCTCCTTCATCGTTCAGGTCACGATGGGGCCATCCGTGCGCCCAGTCTTCACACTTTATCCACACAAGATCAACGACAGTCTGACCATGCACCAGGCCGCGGTGCAATTCAGGGGAGGGCGTGCTGAGATACGCCGCTTCCGATTCTTGGGGAGAGCCATGCCTACAGAAAGGCATGCTATACAGATGGCTGCCCGCGAGGCAATAACTCGTCTTCGGGATGTTCTTCCTGCAATGAAGACCTGTCGCTACCGCTACCTTCCATGCCATGTACCATACACCTGTCACTACTCATTCTCTTGCCCCAGAGGAGAGCGAGATGAGGCCTTTGAGATGCTTGTCGAGTACCTCCGAGCCCTGGAGGCAGCCTTCGACAGCATGGTGGACGACCACGTAGCTGCCCGCATGGACTCAGTCCATGGCCGTGCCACCAACAGGAGGGAACTCCTGCACACCGCTCCACCGCTGACTTTCATCTCGTCCTCAGCTTCTCATTCACCTGCCATTCTCTCCACTGCTCGTCGTCTGCCTACCACTGAGGAATTCAACCAAGCTATTGCACCCACTCCCATACGTGCTACTCCACCTATTTCGCCCACTCATATTCGTGTTACTCCGCCTATGGCACCTGCTCCATCAGCTCAGCGCAGCGTTTCTCATCTGGAACCTATTAGCGAGGAGGAGGTTGAGTCCCCAGCATCACTACGTCTCACCCTCGGCAGGCCAAGGGAGATCCTCACCATCTCCGACTGAGTACGATTAGACGCCATGCGATGTACCGACTTGTGTGATATGTTTATATGTACATAGGTTGTGAGAAGTAGCCTGTTTGCGCATCATGTAGGATCTGGAGAAGTGCACTAGTCTCAATAACATGTTAGGATTATGTACGCATATCCTGAGTGATGTAATGTATAATTATGCTTGCGTGTAAGATATGTAATAGTCCTTCTCCGCGCGCAATCGTGTATTTTCAAAAATATCCTGGAGTTTTAAAATTTTCTTTATGTGTGATTTTATTGACTTTTGCGACTCTCTTTCTTGTCTTACGAGTTTCGCAAAATATATCCCCAGAGTGAAAGATGTCTCGTCTGTGGACGCGCTCCATGCCAAATCAGCCCGAAGAAAATTATGGCACACCACCAAACCACAATTTCACTCAGGGACAGACAAGTCAACAGGACAGTGAAACAACATTTACCCAAGTGTGTCGTCTATATGAACAGAGTCAGCAACAACACCAGGAAATGATGAACCAATTCATCAATATGGGAAATCAACGTGGTCAGTATCAGTAGCAATCCAAGTTGTCTGAGTTACAGAAGACGCGTCCCCCAACATTTTCTCATACTGACAAGCCTCTTGAGGCCGACGACTGGCTTCGAGACATGGAAAGAAAATTAATTATTGCACAGTGTTCAGACCGTGAAAAAGTCTTGTATGCACCACATTATCTCACTGGAGCAGCTGCATCATGGTGGGAAAACTTCCTGCACATGCACCCCAACGAAAATGAAATAACCTGGGAGGATTTCAAGGAAGGTTTTCGTGGGGCACAAATTCCTAAGAGTGTTGTGAAAATCAAGAAGAGAGAATTTGATGACCTCAAGCAAAGGACCATGACAGTGTCAGAATACAACAACCAATTCACTCTGCTATCTCGCTATGCCAACGAAGAGCGCATGACCGAGAGCAAGAAGATGGAAACATTCTTGGAAGGCCTGGCACCCACACTTAAATGCCAGCTGGTTGTGCATACCTTCCCAGATTTTAAAACACTGGTGGATAAGGCCATTACTCTGGAAAATGAGCGACGCAGCTTGGAAGATTTCCTCAAACGCAAAAGGGACCAGTCTACTTTTGCTCGCAACCACAGAAGCAAGACGGATTATCAGAAGGGTGGAACGCACAAAACCCTGACGAATAATTCACGCCCAATCAAGAATTTCCATGCATGAGACAAGGAGTTCACATATCGCCCAGGCTTTACTTGTTACGCCTGTGGAGAAGAAGGGCACTATGCCAAGAAGTGCCCCAAGCCCAGGAACTCAACCCCAAATCCTAACAATGGTGGCAATAATTCAGCGCCCAAGCGAAACAATTTCAACCCCAATAACAACCACAGGAAGGGTCATCTGAACCACGTGACCAAAGAGGAAGCACAGAACGCCCCAGATATCGTACTCGGTACGTACCCTGTCAACACAATACCTGCCATGGTTTTGTTTGATTCTGGAGCTTCTCACTCATTCATTTCGAAGAGTTTTGCTTTGCAAAATAATTTTCGATGCTTCCCTTGGAAAAATCCATGATCATCAAGTCCCCTGGGATTAAGCAAGTGACCCATAGTTACTATCAAGGTGTGGTTATTGAATTTGAAGGATTGAAGTTTTACGCCAACCTTATTGTATTGGAAAGCAAAGGATTGGATGTCATCCTAGGGATGGATTGGTTAACCACCGACAAAGGTTTTATTGACTGCTTCAACCGGACCGTGATTCTCACACACCATCACGGGAAGACAATAAAAGTTTCAGCCAAAGAGAGACAAATACCTCAGCAACCGAGATTAAACAAGGTGGACGTTTCTGAGCTGAACAAGGTTCCAGTAGTGTGTGAATTTCCAGACGTATTTCCAGAAGAATTACCCGGCATGCCACCAGACCGAGAGATAGTATTCAGCATTGATCTAGCACCCGGAACCGCTCCCATTTACAAGAAACCATACAGAATGGCACCATCCGAGTTGGTAGAATTGAAGAAGCAAATAAAAGAATTATTGGAGAAAGGATACATACGAGCCAGTTCCTCACCTTGGGGTTCTCCAATTTTATTTGCCAAGAAAAAGGATGGAACACTGAGATTGTGTATTGACTATCGAGCTCTTAACATGGTCACAATCAAGAACAAATACCTAGTGCCGCGGATAAATGATTTATTTGATCAGCTTGCTCAGGCCAAAGTCTTCTCAAAAATCGATTTGAGATCAGGATACCACCAATTAAAAGTGCGAACAGAAGATATTCCCAAGACAACCTTCACTTCCAGATATGGACTGTATGAGTTCACAGTAATGCCATTTGGGCTAACAATAGCCCCCGCATATTTTGTTCACCTCATGAACAAAGTATTTATGAAGTATATGGAAAAGTTTGTTGTGGTATTCATCGATGATATTCTGATATACTCCAAAACACTGGAAGAGCACGCCGAGCATCTCAGGATTGTACTAGGAGAACTCAGGAAACATCAACTGTACGCCAAATTCAGCAAATGTGAATTTTGGCTAAGACAGGTGGGTTTTCTGGGCCACGTGCTAACCCAAGAAGGTATTGCAGTAGACCCGGAAAAGGTCAAGGCCGTACTTGGCTGGAAACCACCAGCTAGCGTAACGGACGTACGGAGTTTCTTGGGAATGGCAGGCTATTACCGGAGATTTATTGAAGGATTCTCCACCATAGCAAAGCCAATGACGCAGTTACTCAAGAAAGACAAGAAGTTTGAATGGACGGAAGCCTGTGAGAAAAGCTTCCAAGAGCTAAAAAGGAAATTAACAACGGCACCAGTGTTAATTGTGCCAGACATACACAAGAATTTTGAGGTGTATTGTGACGCATCCCGGAAAGGCCTCGGATGCGTATTGATGCAAGAAGGCAAGGTTGTTGCGTATGTCTCCAGACAACTTCGCAAGCATGAGGAAAATTATCCCACTCATGACTTAGAATTGGCAGCGGTCATACATGCACTCAAAGAATGGAGACACTTTCTACTTGGAAACCGTTGTGAAATATACACAGACCATAAGAGCCTTAAGTATATTTTCACACAGCCGGAACTTAATTTACGGCAACGACGCTGGTCGGAGTTGGTGAAGGATTATGATGTTGGAATCCACTATCATCCCGGAAAAGCAAATGTTGTGGCAGATGCCCTTAGTCGGAATCCCAGCACGGACAACGACAACATACCAAAGTTGAGGCCAAAATTTCAACAGGAATTTACCAAACTCAATTTAATAATGGTTACCGAAGGCAGTGTGTCGAATTTGGAAATACAGCCTACCCTGATGGAAAAGATTAAGGAGGCTCAGCATGGACACCCCAACATTGATGGCATAAAAAGAAAAGTGAGTTTGGGCAAGGCCTCAGAATTCAACGTAGATGAGCAAGGAGTATTGTGGTACGGAGAGAGACTTTGCGTACCAAATATCAAGGACCTCAAACAACAGATTCTGGCTGAAAGCCACACCGCTCCGTATTCAATCCATCCTGGAGGAACAAAAATGTACAAAGGCCTTCAGGAAATTTTTTGGTGGCACGGTATGAAGAGAGACATAGCCACATTCATTGCATGATGTGACTCTTGTCAACGCATCAAGGCCGAGCACCAGAAACCAGCCAGGCTGTTACAGCCAAACAAGATACCCGAGTGGAAGTGGGATGAGATTGGAATGGATTTCATTGTTGGACTACCACGGTCACGACACGGAAATAACGCCATATGGGTCATCACCGACAGATTAACTAAGGTATCACATTTCATCCCGGTGAAGACAACTCACACCACTCAGAGACTGGCCAGACTTTATCTTGCCCGTATCGGCTGCCTGCATGGAGTCCCAAAGACTATCATATCCGACAGAGGCACACAGTTCGTCTCTAGATTTTGGGATCACCTACAACAGGAACTGGGAACCCAACTAGCATTCAATACCGCATACCACCCCCAGACTGCTGGGCAAACTAAACGCGCAAACCAAATTCTAGAAGACATGCTGAGAGCCTGTGTCCTCACCTATGGAACCAGTTGGGAAGAAAGCTTGCCATATGCAGAGTTTGCATACAACAACAGTTATCAAGCCAGCTTGCAAATGGCACCCTTTGAAGCTCTGTATGGGAGAAGATGTCGTACCCCGCTAAACTGGTCAGAAACTGGGGACAGCCACATCTTCGGCCCAGATATGCTCAAAGAGGCTGAGGAGAAAGTTAAGACGGTTAGAGATCGACTCAAGACAGCTCAAAGTCGGCAAAAGAGTTATTACGATCAAAAGCATCGGGAAATCAGTTTTGAACCTGGAGAGTTTGTATACCTAAGAGTTTCTCCTATGAGGGGTCAGCAACGATTCAAAGTTAAGGGAAAGCTAGCACCAAGATTCATCGGACCATTCTGTATAGTGGCCCGAAGAGGCATGGTAGCCTACCAGCTAGACCTACCCGGAGATTTATCCGATATCCACAACGTGTTCCACATCTCGCAGTTGAGAAAGTACGTGAGCAACCCAGAGAAGCAAGTATCACATGAAAACATTGACGTGGAACCAGACCTCACCTACCGGGAGTGCCCAATAAAAATATTAGAGGAATCTGAGAGGATAACCCGACAGAAAACCATCAAGTTTTTCAGAGTTCAGTGGAGCAATCACTCCGAGAATGAAGCAACTTGGGAGAGAGAGGATTTTCTTCGGACAGAGCACCCACACCTATTTAAGGATCAACTGAAATCTCGGGGATGAGATTTTTCCTAAGGGGGTAGGTGCTGTGACACTCCAAAATTTTTGTTGTTTTTGTTTTCAGCAAGAGCCTTGCTTGGTTTAAAGAAGGTCATTTAAACCTTTCTTAAAAACCTCTCTTCTGATTTTTCCTTCTCAAAATCTTTTCTTGGATTTAGTTTCTTCTAAAAAGAAAACCTTTTTGGTTTTGGGCTATTCTTTGGTTTTGATCCATTCCTGTTTTTACCATGCCTCTTGTGGTAAAATCCTCCCAAAACCCCTCCTTCCACTTTGGGACAACCCAAACATTCTGTCCCAACCAATTAAATCCATTTTTGGATTTTATCTCATTTATTTCTTTCCCCAAAACAATTCTGTCCTTTATTTTGAGCCTAGGTAATTTGCAAAGCAAGTACCTTAATGCCTTTGAACTTTGATCTCAAATCAACTCCTTTGGATGGTACTTAGCACCCACAACCTAGAACCATCAAGATCCACTCTTCTTCTTTTCAAAATTTTCAAAATTCACCCTCTGCAAGTTTGGACCAGATTTGTCAAATTTGGTGAAATTCATATCTCCCCTTCTCCAAAAATTCCACCAAAATTCAGGCAACCCCCAGTTGCAATGAGAGGCCACCCCACCAAAAACCAGCTCAAGGAAAAATACCCACATACCAAAATCATTCTGTTGAACACCTGGCCTGCACTGTTACTGTGCATCTTCAGAAATTCAGAGTTCAGTGTCGTTTCTTCGTCAGGGTTCAGTCACATGTCAACTGTGCGCCTGTCGCGTTGCACACGGCCCCTCCTCCTTGTCCGGAGCATCGCACGTGCTCTTGGCTCGTTCCTGGCGTCGGTGGCACCCTGGCCCGCCTGCGCCGGCGTCTTCCGCGGCGG
>NC_041389.1:661182557-661250662 GCF_002162155.2 Triticum dicoccoides | reverse complement strand
ACACCGTTCGGCACCGCCCAAGCCACCTAAGGGCTCCGCGTGGCCGTCTCCCTTGCCAGCGTACACATGCAGCACCGTCGCCATGGCCTGGCACGCTCAGGGCGCGCTCTCTGCCGCTGATGTGCCGTACGGCCGTTCCGTCGGGGACAGGCCGTAACCGCCCCTGCCTTGTTGAGTTAGGCACTGGGATGGAATCAGTGCTCCGTCTAGATGATGCTCAAGCCCCTAAACCAACCGTCCAGCCACAACGCCGCCGTAATCGCTCGCCGGACTTATCCCGTTCATGGCAACCGCCTCGGGCCGGCTATAAATAGCGCCTCCGAGCTTGCTCTCGACCCCGCACATCTGCACCACCTCACCAGACCCCGCCCAGCCACTGGAAGAGCCTCGAGGGGCCCTTCTTCCTCAACTCCGGCCACCTCCGTCCGCTTCGGGCTTCGGCAGCATTCTCTCTGGTGAGAACTCCTCCACCGCCCTAGACTTCCCCGTAGCCTCATGACACCTCTAGGAGACTAACCCCCACTCCAATTTGACCCCAGCAGCTCTCTCCGACGAGGTCCACAACTACCCGAACCACCGTCCGCCGGAGCAAGGGCCCCCGTCGACGTGGTGCTCGCCGGCGACCACCACCACCACCCACCGATGCGGAAGGACGTACTGAACACGGAGGTACCACCCGATCCCCCTGGCTCGCCGTGAATCGCCGTCGGCGACCACCGCAGCTCTCGGGCGCCGACAAGCCCCATCTCCCTCGTTTGAATTTTCAAACCTGACGGGTGGGACCCGCCTATCAGTCTCTCTTTCTTATTAAACGAATCGTTTTCTAGACTTTTCTGCAGAACCCACTCAGAGTTTTCTGTTTCATTACAGAAAGGTCCCTGAATCAAAACCCTTATAACTTTTAAACAGAAAAGGATTTTTGTTTGATTCTTTTTCTGTTCTCTTTAAAATTTTGTCTAGTTTTTTATAAGATTTAGTTGAGAATTTTTTTGGAATACTTTTGTGCACCTCGCGGTATTTATGTTATGTGCGTATTTTCTTATACGGTAGATACCGGAGGAGGTGACGGAGCCGCGAACTTCACCCAGTTAGACTCCGACTACTCCGAACCAGGCAAGCATGTTTGAACTCTTGATATGATGAGTGTTTGTTGCATGTTTGCATTTAGGAGTTGCATGGCATGTTTATGAACATTTCTTTGAATATTATTTTCATGCAAAAGAAGTGGAAAGTGAGTTTCGGAAATCCTTATGTTGTTGGATACATATTTGCATGGCCATGTGATGGCATGAGGATGGGTAAGATGGCAGTGTTGTGGCATGCCAGTCTTATGCCAGTCTATTTGACTTCAGTGTCATCGTGAATTAAATCACATTCCCATTCATTTCCTTTCCTGTACTGCCACATGTTTTCCGCAAGGAATATGGCTTAGTAAGTTGCAAACCGTTTTCCTGGTACACACCAAATAGAGAGGCTGGGATGAGGGTTCCATGGCCCTGGATTAAAGCCCGTCATCCGGTCAGGGGGCCTGGGTGTTTCTGGTTGGGACCGAGAGGGGGGCACCCCTTAGAGCGCGCGTATAGAAATTTGATCCCATGCTATTCGAGGTTGTGACCTCCCCATCTCAAAGTTTTTCTTGGACGTTGTCTAGGGTGATTCCTGGCATCGTGAGGTGGAATGGGTGTGTACTGGTTAAATGCGTTTCTACCGAAATATCGTAAACGGAACTAGTCCTTCGTGACTACGGAAATCCGTTGGTTGTGGTCAGTTAGTACAAACTCTGCAGAGTCACAAATCCTTTAAATCATCTTGTACATGTCCAAGTACTGGGTTCATCTTATCTTGTCAGATATCAGCCTCAGTGACAAAACTCCGGTGAACTACATGAGTGTTAAATCCGGTTAAAAAGTTTATTCTTGTGGATGGACTAACTTGTTATTTACATTTGATATAAGCCCTTTCTGTGATGTCGCTCAGACATCCAACTATGGCATACTTGTTATTTACATTTGATATAAGCCCTTTCTGTGATGTCGCTCAAACATCCGACTGTGGCATACTTGTTATTTACATTTGATATAAGCCCTTTCTGTGATGTCGCTCAGACGTCCGACTGTGGCACACTTGTTATTTATTATCAAGATAAGCCCTTTCTGCGATGTCGCTCAGACGTCTGACTGTGGCATTTCTTTTATAGGCCCTTTCTGCGATGTCGCTCAGACGTTCGACTGTGGCATTTCTTTTATAAGCCCTTTATGTGGTGTCGCTGAGACGCCCGACTATGGCATTTCTTTTATAAGCCCTTCATGTGGTGTCGCTGAGATGCCCGACTGTGGCATTTCTTTTATAAGCCCTTTATGTGGTGTCGCTTAGACGCCCGACTGCGGCATGAGCTTTATCTGTTTACCTTTCGAGGTGTCTCTCTAGACACCCGATCGGTTTTCAGTTATTTGTTTTACTTATCAAGTCGTGCAAAAATTTTATTATTGGAATGAGCATCATTATTTTTGCTCATGGCGCATTCATGCATGCATTTGTTATATCTTTTGTCCGAACTGTCTTGCGAGTACTTTCAAAGTACTCACCTGGCTTGTTGATTTGGCCAGAAGTTGATGAAGGCGATCTCATGGATGAAGAGTTCGATAGCGAGTGCGACGCCTAGAGGAGTCCCAGTCAGTCCCGTGCGATCCTGCATTTGGTCACTGTATTATATCCGCTTCCGCCACCCCAGAAAAAAATTCATCGAGCCTCACCTCGACGCATGATGAGCTGCCAGTTAGGAGTCAAGTTATCAACCATCACTTTTTATCTCGTGCTAGTAGCATGTCACCACACCCCTGTGTCATAACCGCCCTTATGTATGATATTGGCGTGTTTGTAATAAATTGTTGAGCAGCCTCAGCTCAACCCTATAATATATTTAATGCTACTGGTCCTCTGTTTATCAAGTATTTGTCTACCAGTGAGGATAACTTTTCCTATACTGGGATCAAAAGATCGATTTTTTCAATAAGTATTTTATTGAAAAACCAGTCGTGACATACTACTAGTACGATGGTCAACACTGACATGAAGGAGGAAGTTATTTCTAGATTTGGATAGGGAATACATTGTGTTCTCATATTATTTTTCCTGCAGTGCATTATTTGCTCTGCTAGAACACATGTACTCAAGATGCTCGGCCTTGCCATAACTGAATACACTAGTTTAATGGTCACTGTGAAGACAAGCCATGGAGATAAGTTCCGAGTTGGGTTCATGAACCAAGAAGATTGCTGCTTTTTTATGGCCGAACTTGGATAAACTTTCTCAAGTGTTATGGACTGAAAGTTGGCGCATGAATGTTGATGGAAATAGCAGAACCTGGTCTCATCTTCACTGTGATCTTCCACCCCGACGTCGTTCCAATTGTTCATCCATGTTAGTTTTGTATCTGGTTCTTGCTTGTTGCCTTGATTACTTCTTAATCCACCTATTCTGTCTAACTAATCACAATTTAACTTTAGAAGTAGCAATGAATCTCTCACGAAGATGCTACTTCTAACTAATATTTTCTTATAATTGGTGGCATGCGTAGGTTTTTTCAGAGTTAAGTAGGCTGCTCGTTTGTTATTCTGTAATAACTCGGCTGTTACTAATGGCACTAAAGTTGACTGGGACGACATCCACAAGTTCCTACACTTTATTGATCGTCTTGAGGTCCTTGTGGGCGTTTCTATGGTGGAAGGCCACGTGGGATATGCGTGCCACTGCTGCACTCGTTGAACAGGTCCAACTGTGCCGAGAAACTTATGGTACGAGCTGTTTTCTGTTATATATGTTGTTCATAAACAATTGCTTATACACAATTTTACAGCTGTGATCTTCTTGAAACAGAAACTGCCCAGTTCTATTGTTCCTATACAGATGCCTGACCATGGTCGGGTCAGACTTGCGCTTGGTCACAACATGATGTTTATGTCGACCTACTCCATTCCCCTTTCAGGTGAAAATATACTTATTCATGGGTGGTCTCAAATAATGAAGGCCCGTCCATCTTGGAGAATAGGACAGAAGATTATGTTCATGCTTTTCCATGGCTCTAAAGCGAATATCCTGTTTATTAACCACATTACGAGATGAAGCCACTTTCAGAAGGTTGTGGATGCGCGGGGTGGCGCCTGGGCCTTGTCATGGGGCTTGGCGGCCTCACCCTTGGTTAACTGTAGGCAAAGTAGCACTGTTCGAGGCGTGCTTTATACGGTTGAACCTATATAAGTACTCATACTGCTTTCAGCTTTGGTTGTTAAGTGCCCCTGCTGGTTTCAGCTAAGGTTGTTAAGTACTCCTGCTGCTTTTACAGTCTGTCGTGTTTCTTCAGTCCTGTCTTCCTCCAGCCGCCAAAACCAAACCAGCGCCGGCGGGGCCGCCTGCTTCCACCTCCCACGGCTGGCTGCGCCTCAGCGCACGCATCACTGCCCCACCGTCTCCTAAATCGTTAACGCCGACGTCCTCCGCACGCTTTGGTGTGCTCGCCACGGGCTGCCCTCTCGCATTGTCAATATGGTCAACAAACAACAGGAATCGGCAGAAGTACGTGGAGAGGATGACAGTAAGGGCCCACCATGTCAGCATATGGAAAAATAAAATGCTTCCTCCTAGTGTTTTCCCAACATCTGGGACCCACGACATTGTGAGCGTATATAGTCAATAGACAAGAGAATAGCACAAGATCGGCTGACACCTGAGATGTAGCTGCTTGAGCAATGTTTTTTTGTTATTGTTGAGACGGAGCAGGGTTTGAACTAGGCTGTGGCCCGTCTAGCCCAGGCTTATATTTTATGTTCACCATGTGACCAGCCCAACTATTTTTTCTTTGTGAAAATGAGCCTAGTTTATTTTTTCTGAAGAATACCCAATCCAGGCCTACTTATTTTTCTACGCCCTGATGGGCTGCAACTCTTTCAAGACGCCTGCAAATCTTGAAAGTAATATGAAATGGGTTGTAAATATAAACACAGATGACAATTTGGCAATTACTTTATAATTTCTGAAATTTTTCACAATTTCAGATTCCTATTCCACTGGGCATTAACCTAATTTAAATATATCTTCAAAGTACTTTAAATCTGGCTCGACATTTCGGTATTAAAAATAGTTTGGAACCCACAGAAGTATGCGAAATTGGCCCTGGCCAACCAAAAAAACGACTGCAATAAATTGCATAAGAAGTTGCAATGAGCTATATGTAAATTATTAAAAAAAGAGTGGTCTGACTTGTGGGCCTGTTAAGTTGACGCATATGCAAGATTTTTTTTAGTTATTATATACGTCAACAAATGATTCTAGCAGACGTAACCATTGAATGTCAATCTAACGGCCGTCGTGTTTCTTCAATCTCTGATCTTCTTGCTCCAGCCGCCAAAGCAGCGCCGACGGGACTGCCTGCTCCCGCCTCCCGTGGCCGGTTATGTTGCCGCGCAGGCCTCACCGCCCCTACTACTCCCACCGCTGGCCAGGGCATCCCTCTACTCACCCACACCCCCTATTATTCTGCGGCGACGGCAGCCTCACACCGTAGCCGAACCGGTGAACCCTCGTACTCCTCTCCACGCGGGCTTCCACTGCCACATCTTCCCCGGCTCTACATCATCCCCTTCCTAGGCCTCGCCGTCGTCCACCACCATGGTGCTCTCGGCGCGGCGTGGTCAATGTGGTTAACGACCAACTTCCATCGGAAGAGTACTGTACGTGGAGAGGCTGACAGCTGGGTCCACGATAGCCGCAAGGAAGTGCCTCCTTATTACGCGGAAAATAATTATTCCTCCACCTGACAGCAGGGACCCACCGGATGGGCCACCAGTATTTTGCAAAAAAAACATTTCCCCCTGACTGCTGGGACCCACCGAACGGGCCATCGTATTTCGCAAAAAAAATGTTCCCCCCGCTGTCAGCTCGGATCCAGTGGAAGTGCCTCCTTATTACGCACAAAAAAATGAATACCCCCTGCTAGCTGGGACCCACCTTGGTGGGAGGCTGACTTGTGGGCCTACTAAGTTGACTGGGACGGAGGCCTTTGTCAATTTTAGTCAATATGAACGATTCTAGCTCCAGTAACCGTACGATGTCCATCCAACGGCCGTAGTGCTTCTTCAACCTCTGGTCTTCTTGCTCCAGCCGCCCAAAGTAGCTCCGGTCGTGCCGCATGCTCCTGCCTCCCATGGCCGGCTGTGATGCCGCGGAGGCCTCACCGCCCCCTACTTCTCCCACCACTGGCCAGGCCATCCCTCTACTCACCCACACCCCCTGTTATTCTACGGCGACGACAACCTCACACCGCAGCCGAACCAGTGAACCCTCATACTCCTCTACGCGTGGGCATCCACTGCCGCGTCTTCCCCGGCTCTGTGTCGTCCCCTTCCTAGGTCTTGCTGTCGTCTACCGCCCTGGTGCTCTCGGCGCTGCGTGGTCAACATGGTCAAGGAACGACTTCCATCAGACGTGGATTGTACATGGAGAGGCTGACAACTGGGTCCACGGTCGCAGCAAGGAAGTGCCTCTTTGTTACACAGAAAATAATGATTCCTCCACCTGACAGCAGGGACCCACCGGTCGGGCCACCGTATTTCACAAAAAAAATGTTTCCCCCCTGACTGCTGGGACCCACCAGCTACATCTTCGCATGCAAGGAAGTGCGTCCGGGCAAAAAAATGATTCGCCCCCCTGACTACTGGGACCCACCAGCTACATCTTCGCACGCATGGAAGTGCGTGACAGTTGGGACCCACCCGGTCGAAGCGTACATAGCATTGTCATTCTGGTCGCGAACGTGTATGTACATACTGGTGGATGTAGAGGCGCACACGTAGCATGTACATGTACGTACAGCGGCCAGTGTGCAAGAAAGAAAATACGGCCACATACGTACATACGGGCGGGGTCTCGAACGCCTACTCGCGCATACGTACGGCCAGGGCTCGTGTACATGGCTAGGTCGGAACAAAGAAACATCATCGTCGTCGTGTTCATGGGGATCTAAACGATTGGGTCGGAACAGAATGCGCCGTCGTGTTCATCAGGAGGGCTTGGACGGAACAGGCGATGGAAATGAGGCATGGCGTACCGCAGAATGGAGGAAACGGCGTTGTGTTCGACCGACCATGTTTGAAACAAGACCCTGTTCATCAGGAGGGGTCTGGTGTACCGCAAAACGGAGGAAACAGACTTGTGTTGGACCTCCTACGGTCGAAACGGGGTGTTGTTGATTAGGAGGGGTGTGGCATACCGCAAAATGGACGAAACGGACTTGTGTTGGAGCGCTACGGTCGAAACAGGGGTCCTGTTCATCGGGAGGGGTGTGGCGTACTGCAAAACGGGACTCCACAAGATACGGTTCATCTCCACCGTCGACCTCCTCCAGCCTACACGGGCTACTGTTCATCCACCGTCGACCTCCTCCAGCGTCCACCTACGACTGTTCATCCACGGGCTCCTGTTCATCCAGCCTCCACCACGCGCTACTCCGCCGGCTAGTGTTCAACCACCCCTCTCCACGGGCTCCTGTTCAACCACCCCTCCACGGGCTACTATTCATCCACCCCTCCACCATCTACTGTTCATCCAGCCCTCCACGGGGTCGTCCTGTTCATCCAGCCCTCCATAGGGTCCTGTTCATCCAGCCCCAACCGGCTCGATCGATCGGGGTCCTGTTCATCCAGAGGCAACGCCACGGGGTCCTGTTCATCCAGCCCCAACCGGCTCGATCGATCGGGGTTCTGTTCATCCAGAGGCAACACCACGAGGTCCTGTTCATCCACCCCCACCACTCACTCTTCATCCAAACCCCCCGCAACACTCACTGTTCATCCAGAGGGAGCATCGATCAGCTTCAGTTAGCAGCAGTAGCGAAGGAATCGCTCGATCGAGTTCAATTAACAACCATCGATCGATCGCTCGGGTACAGTAACGCATAGCCCGCAGTGCAATCGCTTCCTCGCCCTCGCTTCTACCATGGTTTTTTCTGTCATGGACGGCCGAAAGAATATCATGCAGTTGCGTCTCCGACCCGCCCAAGACGAAAAGCCCATTTTCTATCATGAATTTTTGTCATAGAAGTAGGAGCCCACCACATCTATGATGATACCGGTTTTTGTCACAATTATCATCATAGAAGTGTCATAAGTATGGCAGAACTTTTTTTGTTCGGCCCAAAATGTCACGGATGTGTCTTTTTTTTGTAGTGATACCTATTGTCGCTATACTGCATCATCCCTTCCTCTTTGGGGAAATACCGACGTAGTTCTAGCAAACATCAAAATTAATTTCTGGCGCCATTGCCAGGGAGGATCTTCAACATCAACCAGGTTCCTAATCACAAATCTCATCTCCTCGCAATTTACATTATTTGCCATTTGCCCCTCGTTTTCATCTCCCCCACTTAACAAAAATTTACTGTTTTTTCGCTCTCTTTTTCGTTCGCCGTTTCCTCGTCAGGTTTTTTCTTTGCTTGTGTGCCATGTGTCTTCTATTTGCTTGCATCTTTGCTTGCTAAATATCTCTTGATATGTATCCTCATCCACTTGCTAATCTTTTTAAGAGATCCAATTATCATGAACAAATTGCTAGTGATCTGAGTACACTAGATTATCTTTATGAAGTTTTTCTTGAGATTCATGAATCTGAATATTGTGATGAAGTGATAAAAGAAGAAATCTATGAAGTGATTCATGATAGCTCCTTGAATGAAAAGCATCATTGCAATGGTGTTATAATAAATTATATTAATGTCAATTATGCTAGTAATATGCAAAATCCCAAGCTTCGGGATGCTAATTTTGATATGTCCTCTACTTATTGCAATGATCATGATTGAGGTGATTCTTCTTACGATCTTGAAAATTTATTTAAGCCTCATGATGAATATGTTTGTGATAATATTGAAGGTGGGTTTGGAAGAGTGTCAACTTTAGGTAATAATGATCCCACTATTTTGGAGAATTATCAATCTTATGATTTTATTTGATAAAAGTAGGTTTGGAGAGGTCATGACTTTATTTGATGATAATCCCACTATTTTGGAAGAGTGTCAACTTTGCATGCATGTGGGTCATATAGGGAATATATTATGTGATAGCTATATTGTTGAATTTGAGTATGATCCTACATGTAATTATTATAAGAGAAATATGGTTGTAGAAATTTTCATGCTACTAATTTATCTCTCGTCATGTTGAGATTGCTATTATCTCTTCTTCCTTGCATATGCTAGATGTTTCTTGTCTTGATAATTTGGTTGCTTACAAAATGCCTATGCATAGGAAGTATGTTAGACTTAAATGTGTTTGGCACATGTTTTATGATGCTCTCTTTGTGCTTCAATTCTTGTCTTTCATGTGAGCATCATTGAAATCTCATGCCTATCTTAATGGCTATAAAGGAAGAGCTTGTTGGGAGGCAACCCAACAAATAAAATAAACTTTCGCTTTTTATTTCCTGTTCATGTGTAAATACACAAATATACCTCTCATTAGATGTGTTTTGTGGTTTAAATTAGTGTTTGTGCCAAGCAAGGCCTTTGGGTTGATTTGGGTGAAAGTTGTTTTGATCTTGCTGAAAAACAGAAACTTATGCACTAACGAAAATAATTTTCATAAATCAAAGAAACGTGCTTTTGAGTTGACTCTTCTTGCAGAAGATTAATATACAAATTAATCAGGTTTTCCTAATTTCTCAAGATTTTTGGAGTTACAGAAGTATTCGAAATATCCAGATTCCTACAAACTGTTCTGTTGTTGACAGATTTTGTTTTCTTTGTGTTGTGTGCTTGTTTTGATGATTCTATGGTTTTATTTGATGATTTTTGCCATAGAAAAGTTGGAATAAATTATATACAATGCAAAAACAAAATATGAATAGGTTTGTAACAGTACTTATAGTGGTGGTTTGCTTTCTTATACTAATGGATCTCACGAAGGTTTTGTTGAGTTTTGTGTGATTGAAGTTTTCAAGTTTTGGGTGATCTTACGATGGATGAAGGAATGAGGATTAGAAAAATGCTAAGCTTGGGGATGCCTGAGGGACCCCAAGATAATATTCAATAAGTAGCAAGCAACTAAGCTTGGGGATGCCCTCGAGTGGCATCCCCGCTTTCTTCTAACAACCATCAGTATTTTACTTGAAGCTATATTTTTATTTGTCACATATTATGAGTTTTGCTTGGAGCGTCTTGTATGATACGATTCTTTTCTTGTTTTGATTTGTGTTTTAAGTGTTGAATACTTGCTAAACACACCTTTTTGAGAGATCCAAAAATTATGTTATGATTGCTCCTATGCTTCACTTAAATTTTTAGAGCCATGGATTTGCTCTAGCACTTCACTTATATCTTTTTGAGCATAGTGTGCTTTGTTATTTTTTGAAGAAATGCTCTCATGCTTCACTGAGATTTATTTGGGAGTTAGTAAAATTTTCAGAAATTCTCTCTTGATTCACTTAGATTATTTTGAGAGAAATAAAAATTATGCTCATGTTCTTCACTTATATTTGTTTGAGTTTGTCAAAAGAAATATATGAAAATAGTCCCAAAGTGATAGATATCCAAGGAGGGTATAATAAAAAAAATCATGAAGATCATTGGACAAAATAAACTTGATTCGTAGTAATGGTTTTGAGATATGATGTTATGATATGTGAGTCACGTTGATGAGTAAGTGTGCTTTAGTAAGAATATTGATGTTAAGGTTTGTGATTCCCTATGCAAGCACGAAAGTCAATAGTTATGCAATGAAATTTATATCCTACTTATGGTGCATTATTCGGTGTTACTTATACTTAAAGCTTGGGTACGAGATTTTTCTCTTTTTGGTTGGTCGCTTCTCAATCATTTTGCTAGCCTTCATTTTGCACTAAGTATGAACACTGCTCGTGCATCCAAAACCCTTTAAACCAGTTTTGCCATATGAGTCCACTATACCTACCTATATGCGGTATTTCCATGCGTTCTAAGCAAATTTGCACGTGCCATCTGTAATTTTCAAAATAAGTTTCTCTTTTGTGTGCTCTACCGCTCGCGAGGCGGTGAGTGGTGGCCAATATTTTCCATGTTAGATGTGTTATTCTCACGATGAGTATTTCTTCACTTGTCATTGCACGAGAGTACGACAAAGGTATTAGCGATGCCCAGTCCCGAAATGATAAATGAATTTACATTATGTTGTCAAATAATAAATTCCTTGGAAAGTGTTGGTATGGAGGGCAACCGTGGATTCGGCTAGCCATGGAAAGTGAAAGTAATGGTGAAAAAAGGAATAAACTTTATTTTTTGTTTGGGAACCGCCTATGATGTATCTAGCATGGAAAGTGTTGGGAGCTCTAAGTCATTTTCGTTGGTGGGAAATGTTGGAAATATGCCCTAGAGGCAATAATAAAAGGATTATTATTATATTTCCTTGTTCATGATAATTGTCTTTATTCATGCTATAATTGTGTTATCCGAAAATCGTAATACATGTGTGAATACATAGACCACAATATGTCCCTAGTGAGCCTCTAGTTGACTAGCCCGCTGATCAACAGATAGTCATGGTTTCCTAACTATAGACATTGGATGTCATTGATAACGGGATCACATCCTTAGGTGAATGATGTGATGGACAAGACCCAATCCTAAGCGTAGCATAAGATCGTGTAGTTCGTTTGCTAGAGCTTTTCCAATGTCAAGTATCTTTTCCTTAGACCATGAGATCGTGTAACTCCCGGATACCGTAGGAGTGCTTTGGGTGTACCAAATGTCACAACGTAACTGGGTGACTATAAAGGTATACTACGGGTATCTCCGAAAGTATCTGTTGGGTTGACACGGATCGAGACTGGGATTTGTCACTCCGTATGACGGAGAGGTATCTCTGGGCCCACTCGGTAATGCATCATCATAATGACCTCAAAGTGACCAAGTGTCTAGTCACGGGATCATGCATTACGGTACGAGTAAAGTGACTTGCCGGTAACGAGATTGAACAAGGTATTGGGATACTGACGATCGAATCTCGGGCAAGTAACATACCAATTGACAAAGGGAATTGTATACGGGGTTGCTTGAATCCTCGACATCGTGGTTCAACCGATGAGATCACCGAGGAGCATGTGGGAGCCAACATGGGTATCCAGATCCCGCTGTTGGTTATTGACCAGAGAGCCGTCTCGGTCATGTCTACGTGTCTCCCGAACCCGTAGGGTCTACACACTTAAGGTTCGGTGACGCTAGGGTTGTAGAGATATTAGTATGCAGCAAACTGAAAGTTGTTCGGAGTCCCGGATGAGATCCTGGAGGTCACGAGGAGTTCCGGAATGGTTCGGAGGTAAAGAATTATATATGGGAAGTCGAGTTTCGGCTATCGGGAAAGTTTCGGGGGTCACCGGTACTGTACCGGGACCACCGAAAGGGTCCCGGGGGTCCACCGGGTGGGGCCACCCATCCCGGAGGGCCCCATGGCTGAAGTGGGAGGGGAACCAGCCCCTGGTGGGCTGGTGCGCCCCCCCTTGGGCCCCCCTGCGCCTAGGGTTGGGAACCCTAGGGGAGGGGGCGCCTCCACTTGCCTTGGGGGGCAAGGCACCCCCCTAGGCCGCCGCCCCCTAGGAGATCCCATCTCCTAGAGCCGGCGCCCCCCTTGGGGACCCTATATATAGAGGGGGGAGGGAGGGGAGCCGCACCCTTGGACTTGGCACCTCCCTTCCCCCTTGCTACACCTCTCCCTCCCACAGATGATTGGCGAAGCCCTGCCGGGATCCCTGCTGCATCCACCACCACGCCGTCGTGCTGCTAGATCTTCATCAACCTCTCCTTCCCCCTTGCTGGATCAAGAAGGAGGAGACGTCATGCTGACCGTACGTGTGTTGAACGCGGAGGTGCCGTCCGTTCGGCGCTAGGATCTCCGGTGATTTGGATCACGACGAGTACGACTCCCTCAACCCCGTTCTCTTGAACGCTTCCGCTCCATCTACAAGGGTATGTAGATGCACTCCTCTCTCTCGTTGCTAGATGAACTCATAGATTGATCTTGGTGAAACAGTAGGAAAAGTTTTATTTTCTGCAACTGTCAGGACCCCGATCCTAAGTCACACCGATCTTGCATGTAACATATCATATCACTTTGCGGCCTCACGCACGGTATTCCCACGGGTGCCACCTTACCTAGCCCGGGACCGTTTGCGCCTTTTGGCTCACATATATGATAGTGCTGCTAGCATCCATATGACAAAGAACCTGGGCTGACATGGCTAGTCGTGAACCCAAAGTGGCACTAACTTACAGGGACAGGCATACATGACCCAGCAACGAACGTGTCGGTCATTAGCGAGTGAATCCGGGCTGTAGCAACTGGGCTAGAAGGACTCCGGTAAACACCGCGTAACATTTCCCCGAAGGGACAGACACAGGAACGAAGAAGGACACATGCCGTCCAGCCTAAGTGTTCCGGAGCAGTAGCAAGCTACCAAGGCTCAGTGGAAGCACTAGGAGACATTTCCCGGTAAGAGAGGCTACTAAGGATAAACAACTAGATAGTCAGATCCCACACATACCAAGCATTTCAATAACATACACACAATATGCTCGATATGTGCAAATACAACGTGGCATCACAACATGACTCTACAACTCAAGTATTTATATCCAATAGGCTCCGAGGAGCGAGATATTACAAACATGAGTCTCATGACCCAACACTCAGAGCATACAAGTCAAAGCACAAGCGGAAGCTTAGCATGTCTGAGTACAGACATCTACAAATGAAAAAGGCTAAGAAGCCTGACTATCTACCAGATCCTGCCGAGGGCACAAGATCGTAGCTGAGGTAACAAGCTAAACGTTGAAGTCCAAGCGGAACTACTAGCGAGACTGAAGTCTCTCTGCAAAACATAAAATAGGCAAACGTGAGTACAAACGTACCCAGCAAGACTTACATCAGAACTATCTACATATGCATCATTATCAACAAAGGGGATGGTGGGGTTTAACTGCAGCAAGCTAGCTTTGACTCGATGGCTATCCTAAACTACGACTGAAAGTAACTCTTTTGAGGTGGCGCACACGAGTCCACATATTCACCAACCAATACACCACTATGGATCCGCTCCCGTCTCCCTACGAGAATGCCATCCATAGCACTCACGCTTATCTTGCGTATTTTAGAGTATCCACTTTCACTTGTCTATGAACTGTTATAGGCAACCCAGAACTCCTTTACCGCGGGCACGGCTATTCGAATAGATGATGTTAACCCTGCAGGGGTGTACTTCTTCATACATGTTTCCACCACTTAGTGTCTGCACACGACATGTGCTCGGCAGACTTCAAGCGAAAGCCGACGTGGGTGTAGACCACGACCTACCTAAACACTCAAGTCTCTAGTCCAGGTTTATTGCCTATTCAGGTTCCATCCGAAGGGAGTCCGGCCGAGGTTTCCACATACGGCCCCGAACAATGTGTACAGGGTTCCGCGGCACCAAACGGACGCCCGGTATACCCGGCCACGTGCCTACCGCATCACAGCCCACCCCTCCGGTCAGCGCTGCGCACGGCCTCCAGCATACTACAAACACCAGAAACTACTTGCAACTCCTAGACAGAGGACAAGGGTGATTAAGAAGTCGAGCAGGGTCATATTTCAGGGCCCAATGCATGGTAGTAGCTGTTTCATGGATCACAAACACAGAACTCAGTTCCTGAGGACGGCTTCAATGAGACAACCCACCATGTACTCCTACATGGCCTCTCACCGCTACCTTTACCAAATCGTGTTCACACACTTAGCTCACACACAGTAGGACATGTTCACACACCTCTGATTCATCCCCGATGAATCAGACCTGACTCAACTCTAAGCAGTAGCAGGCATGACAAACAAGCATGAATGAGTAGGCACATCAGGGCTCAAACAAATCCTACTCATGCTAGTGGGTTTCATCTATTTACTGTGGCAATGACAGGTCATGCAAAGGATAAAGGGGTTCAGCTACCGCAACAAGTAAGAGATAAATCATTGTTGTCCTAATGCAGTAAAAGAGAGTAGGAGCGAGAGAGTAGGATTGTATCGGAATGAACAAGGGGGTTTTGCTTTCCTGGCACTTCTGAAGATAGTATAGCTCTTCATCGGTGTCATCGATCTCATTGTTGGTATCACATCTATCAAAAGGGGACAAATACCGGCAACACAGAAGGAAACACAATGAATGCAATGCACAATATGATGCATGACCATGACATGGCAATATGCTGTTGATTGGCCTAATGCAACTAGCAACAAGTTAAGTGGAGTGGGTTTGAACACTAGGTTCAAATTCAAACTCCATATGTGCTTTCTTAAATGCCAACTAATTGAATTGTCCTAAACAACAAATTTAAGTTGTCCCAACATGCATGAAAATGGTCAGATGGATATATTGGATTTTTCTGATCATTTTTCATATATAATTTATTTCATTTGGAGTTACGGTTGATTTAATATGATTTTTAGAAGTCTTGGACATTTTCTGGAATTAAATAAATCAAATAGATTTATTTAAAATCCAGAAAAGCATTACTGCGTCAGCCTGACGTCAACATGACGTAAGCGAGTCAAAGGGACGTCCAGGTCAACCTGACCAGTGGGTCCCCCGTGTCAACAGTTAGTTAAACTAACTAAACTTAGTTAGTTCTAAACTGAGTTAATTAGCAGAGGGGGCCCCCACTTGTCATAGACTCAGGGGAGTCAACCTGGGCCCACCCGGTCAAGGTCAACGGGTCAAACCCACCGGTGTTTAGCCGCTGGCGAGGCCAGACGCGGAGGTGAGAGTGCATTAGCGCGTTCCGGCGACCAAATGAGCGGCGGAGGGCATCTACGCGTAGCTGGGAACAAGCCGCAGCGTTTGGTGGCGGTGGTGGAGCATGGGGTGGCCGGAAACATCGCCGGCGACGACCTTGGCGGTCGCCAGAGTTTGGCCGAGGTCGAACACGGCGCTAGGGGGCACGACGAGGCGCGTGGAGTGGTGCTACGGGTTCCTGCGAGTGCGGTGACTGCGTTGGACATGGTGGTGTGGCCAGTGGGTGGCCGGAGTCACGTCGGCGATGAGCTCGGCGGCGGCGCGTGCAGTGAAGCTTCGTGCAGCCGCTACGGTGCTCAAGAGCGAGAAAGGAAAGGGGAAGGAGGTAGCTGGGCTCCGGAGGTCACGTAGGAGCAGACGACGCGGTCGGGGACGAGCTGGTGCGGCGGCGACGGTGAAGGGGATCTCCGACGGTGCTCGGTGAAGATGAGCTCGAAGAAGACGAAGGAGGGCTCGCGAGCGCTCGGGGCTCGGCTGCTCGACAGAGTCGACGATGGCGGAGTTGTTGGACATGGTGGCTCGGTACAGGGACGATGGTGGACGCGGTTTCACGGTGGCGCGGGCGCAGCAGCGTCATCCATGGCGGAGGGAGAGCAAGGGAGAGAGGCAGGAGAGCGAGTGAGGTGTCCAGGGGGTTCGGGGCAGGACGTGGAAGGCGTCCAGGCCAGCAGAGCAGCGAGGGGAGGAAGCAGGGCGACGGGCAGCTGCGTGGCGCGTGCTGGAGCCTGCGTCAAGCACCTGCCTGCCTGGCTGGCCAAGACAAGCGGCTCGCTGGAGCGGCTGCTGGGTTGGGCCGGCTAGGTGGGCCTGGTGGTGGGCTGCCAGGTCAGTTTCCCTCTCTCTCTCTCTTTTTATTTCTGTCTGCTTTTCTAATTTTCTGTAACTTTGTGGTTTTTCTAAAAATACCTAGGCAACTCCAAAAATCACCAAACTGCTCATGGCCACTAAATGGAATATATCCATCATGGAACATTTTAGTTTGGGATTATTTGGACATTTAAAATATTTACTAGAATTTAAATGCCCAAATTCAAATACTATATGATTTAATTCAGAGCCCAAATATGTCATGGAAAAATGTGCAACACCTCTGGTTATTGTTTCCAACATTATCCAGAAATGATGAACATTTTTAAAAGCCATTTGGAATCACTGAGAAATTTTTTAGTTGAACCTAGTTAATTCCTTTTATGCTAGGGTTTGGGCAATCCCCATTTCAAATTCATTGAAATTTAAACATGATGCACACATGAGGGGCTAGGCTAGGCAAACCAGATCTAGGGATGTGACAGCAACATTCCCCAACAGTGGCATCATGAGCTAGGTCTATGTGTAGTTCTCTTTGCACGAGTAGAACACAAATCTGTTGTGGGCGTAGATGTTGTCAACTTTCTTGCCACCACTAGTCTTATTTTGCTTCAGCGGTATTGTGGGATGAACCGGCCCGGACCGACCTTACACGTACGCTTACGTGAGACAGGTTCCACCGACTGACATGCACTAGTTGCATAATGTGGCTAGCGGGTGTCTGTCTCTCCCACTTTAGTTGGAGCGGATTCGATGAAAAGGGTCCTTATGAAGGGTAAATAAAAGTTGACAAATCACGTTGTGGCTTTTTCGTAGGTAAGAAAACGTTCTTGCTAGAACCCTATTGCAGCCACGTAAAAGATGCAACAACAATTAGAGGACGTCTAACTTGTTTTTGCAGCAATTGCTTTGTGATGTGATATGGCCAAAAGTTGTGATGAATGATGAATGATATATTGTGATGTATGAGATCATGTTCTTGTAATAGGAATCACGACTTGCATGTCGATGAGTATGACAATCGGCAGGAGCCATAGGAGTTGTCTTAATTATTGTATGACCTGCGTGTCAATGATTTAACGCCATGTAATTACTTTACTTTATTGCTAAACCATTAGCTATAGTAGTAGAAGTAATAGTTGGCGAGCAACTTCATGGAGACACGATGATGGAGATCACGATGATGGAGGTCATGGTGTCATGCCGGTGACGAAGATGATCATGGAGCCCCGAAGATGGAGATCAAAGGAGCTATATGATATTGGCCATATCATGTCACTACTATTTGGTTGCATGTGATGTTTATCATGTTTTTGCATCTTTTTTACTTAGAACGGCGGTAGTAAATAAGATGATCCCTCATAATAATTTCAAGAAAGTGTTCCCCCTAACTGTGCGCCGTTGCGACAATTCATTGTTTTGAAGCACCACATGATGATCGGGTGTGATAGATTCTAACGTTCACATACAACGGGTGTAAGACAAATTTACACATGCAAAACACTTAGGTTTAACTTGATGAGCCTAGCATGTACAGACATGGCCTCGGAACACAAGAGACTGAAAGGTCGAACATGAGTCGTATGAAAGATACGATCAACATGGAGATGTTCACCGATGATGACTAGTCCGTCTCACGTGATGATCGGACACGGCCTAGTCGACTCGGATCATGTAACACTTAGATGACTAGAGGGATGTCTAATCTGAGTGGGAGTTCATTAAATAATTTGTTATATGAACTTAATTATCATGAACTTAGTCTAAAATCTTTGCAAAATTGTCTTGTAGATCAATTGGCCAACACTCATGTCAACATGAACTTCAACGCGTTTCTAGAGAAAACCAAGCTGAAAGATGATGGCAGCAACTATACGGACTGGGTCCAGAACCTGAGGGTCATCCTCATAGCTGCCAAGAAAGCATATGTCCTAGAAGGACCGCTAGGTGAAGCACCCATCCCAGAGAACCAAGACGTTATGAACACTTGGCAGTCACATGATGATGATTACTCCCTCGTTCAGTGCGGCATGCTTTACAACTTAGAACCGGGGCTCCAAAAGCGTTTTGAGTAACACGGAGCATATGAGATGTTCGAGGAGCTGAGAATGGTTTTCCAAGCTCACGCCTGGGTCGAGAGATATGAAGTCTCCGACAAGTTCTATAGTTGTAAGATGGAGGAAAATAGTTCTGTCAGTGAGCACATACTCAAAATGTCTGGGTTGCACAACCGCCTGTCCCAGCTGGACATTAACCTCCCGGACGAGGCGGTCATTGACAGAATCCTTCAGTCGCTCCCACCGAGCTACAAGAGCTTTGTGATGAACTACAATATGCAGGGTATGGTGAAAACTATTCCTGAAGTATTTTCAATGCTGAAGTCAGCAGAGGTAGAAATCAAAAAGAAACATCAAGTGTTGATGGTCAATAAAACCACCAAGTTCAAGAAAGGCAAGGGTAATAAGAACTTCAAGAAGGACGACAACGATGTTGCCGCGCCCGGTAAGCCAGTTGCCGGGAAGAAGTCAAAGAATGGACCCAAGCATGAGACTGAGTGCTTTTATTGCAAAGGGAAGGGTCACTGGAAGCGGAACTGCCCCAAATACTTAGCGGACAAGAAGGCCGGCAACACTAAAGGTATATGTGATACACATGTAATTGATGTGTACCTTACCAGTGCTCATAGTAGCTCCTGGGTATTTGATACCGATGCCGTTGCTCATATTTGTAACTCAAAGCAGGAGCTGCGAAAGAAGTGGAGACTGGCGAAGGACGAGGTGACGATGCGCGTCGGGAATGGTTCCAAGGTCGATGTGATCACCGTCGGCACGCTACCTCTACATTTACCCACGGGATTAGTTTTAAACCTCAATAATTGTTATTTAGTGCTAGCTTTGAGCATGAACATTGTATCTGGATCTCGTTTAATATGAGATGGCTACTCATTTAAATCCGAGAATAATGGTTGTTCTATTTATATGAGAGATATGTTTTATGGTCATGCCCCGCTGGTCAATGGTTTGTTCTTAATGAATCTCGAACGTAATGTTACACATATTCATAGTGTGAATACCAAAAGATGTAAGATTTATAACGATAGTCCCACATACTTGTGGCACTGCCGCCTTGGTCACATTGGTGTCAAGCGCATGAAGAAGCTCCATGCAGATGGACTTTTAGAGTCTCTCGATTATGAATCATTTGACACATGCGAACCATGCCTCATGGGAAAAATGACCAAGACTCCATTCTCCGGAACAATAGAGCGAGCAACCAACTTATTGAAAATCATACATACTGATGTGTGCGGTCCAATGAGCATTGAGGCTCGCGGAGGATATCATTATGTTCTCACTCTCACTGATGACTTAAATAGATATGGGTATGTCTACTTGATGAAACACAAGTCTGAGACCTTTGAAAAGTTCAAGGAATTTCAGAATGAGGTAGAGAATCAACGTGACCGAAAGATAAAGTTCTTGCGATCAGATCGTGGAGGAGAATATTTAAGTCACGAATTTGGTACGCACTTAAGAAAGTGTGGAATCGTTTCACAACTCACACCGCCTGGAACACCTCAGCGTAGTGGTGTGTCCGAACGTCGTAATCGCACTCTATTGGATATGGTGCGATCTATGATGTCTCTTACCGATTTACCGCTATTATTTTGGGGATACGCTCTAGAGACACCTACATTCACTTTCAATAGGGCTCCGTCTAAATCCGTTGAGACGACACCGTATGAATTATGGTTTGGGAAGAAACATAAGCTGTCATTTCTAGAAGTTTGGGGATGCGATGCTTATGTCAAGAAACTTCAACCTGAAAAGCTCGAACCCAAGTCGGAAAAATGCGTCTTCATAGGATACCCTAAGGAAACCATTGGGTATACCTTCTACCTTAGATCCGAAGGCAAGATCTTTGTTGCCAAGAACGGATCCTTTCTGGAAAAAGAGTTTCTCTCGAAAGGAGTAAGTGGGAGGAAAGTAGAACTCGATGAAGTACTACCTCTTGAACCAGAAAGTAGTGCAGCTCAGGAAAATGTTCCTATGGTGCCTACACCGACTGGAGAGGAAATTAATGATGATGATCAAGGTACTTCGGATCAAGTTGCTACTGAACTTCGTAGGTCCACAAGGACACGTTCCACGCCAGAGTGGTATGGCAACCCTGTCCTGGAAATCATGTTGTTAGACAACGGTGAACCTTCGAACTATGAAGAAGCGATGGCGGGCCCAGATTCCAACAAATGGCTTGAAGCCATGCAATCCGAGATAGAATCCATGTATGAAAACAAAGTATGGACTTTGACAGACTTGCCCGATGATCGGCGAGTGATAGAAAACAAATGGATCTTTAAGAGGAAGACGGACGCAGATGGTAATGTTACCATCTATAAAGCTCGACTTGTCGCTAAGGGTTATCGGCAAGTTCAAGGGTTGATTACGATGAGACTTTCTCTCCCGTAGCGAAGCTGAAGTCCGTCCGAATCATGTTAGCAATTGCCGCATACTATGATTATGAGATATGGCAGATGGACGTTAAAACGGCATTCCTTAACGGCTATCTTAAGGAAGAACTGTATATGATGCAGCCAGAAGGTTTTGTCGACCCTAAGAATGCTAACAAGGTATGCAAGCTCCAGCGATCCATTTATGGGTTGGTGCAAGCATCTCGGAGTTGGAACATTCGCTTTGATGAGATGATCAAAGCGTTTGGGTTTATGCAGACTTATGGAGAAGCCTGCATTTACAACAAAGTGAGTGGGAGCTCTGTAGCATTTCTCATATTGTATGTAGATGACATACTTCTGATGGGAAATGATATAGAACTTTTGGACAGCATTAAGGCCTACTTGAATAAGGGTTTTTCAATGAAGGACCTTGGAGAAGCTGCTTACATATTAGGCATCAAGATCTATAGGGATAGATCGAGACGCCTCATAGGTCTTTCACAAAGCACATACCTTGATAAGATATTGAAGAAGTTCAATATGGATCAGTCCAAGAAAGGATTCTTTCCTGTATTGCAAGGTGTGAGATTGAGCTCGGCTCAATGCCCGACCACGGCAGAAGATAAAGAAGAGATGAGTGTCATCCCCTATGCCTCAGCCATAGGATCTATTATGTATGCCATGCTGTGTACCAGACCTGATGTAAACCTTGTCGTAAGTTTGGTAGGAAGGTACCAAAGTAATCCCGGCAAGGAACACTGAACATCGGTCAAGAATATCCTGAAGTACCTGAAAAGGACAAAGGACATGTTTCTCGTCTATGGAGGTGACGAAGAGCTCGTCGTAAAGGGTTACGTCGACGCTAGCTTCGACACAGATCTGGATGACTCTAACTCACAAACCGGATACATGTATATGTTGAATCGTGGAGCAGTAAGCTGGTGCAGTTGCAAGCAGAGCATCGTGGCAGGATCTACATGTGAAGCAGAGTACATGGCAGCCTCGGAGGCAGCGCATGAAGCAATATGGATGAAGGAGTTCATCACCGACCTAGGAGTCATACCCAATGCGTCGGGGCCGATCACTCTCTTCTGTGACAACACTGGAGCTATTGCCCTTGCCAAGGAGCCCAGGTTTCACAAGAAGACCAGGCACATCAAGCGTCATTTCAACTCCATCCGTTAAAATGTTCAAGATGGAGACATAGATATTTGCAAAGTACATACAGATCTGAATGTCGCAAATCCGTTGACTAAACCTCTTCCGCGAGCAAAACATGATCAACACCAGAACTCTATGGGTTTTCGGTTCATCACAATGTAACTAGATTATTGACTCTAGTACAAGTGGGAGACTATTGGAAATATGCCCTAGAGGCAATAATAAAAGGATTATTATTATATTTCCTTGTTCATGATAATTTTCTTTTATTCATGCTATAATTGTGTTATCCGGAAATCATAATACATGTGTGAATACATAGACCACAATATGTCCCTAGTGAGCCTCTAGTTGACTAGCCCGTTGATCAACAGATAGTCATGGTTTCCTGACTATGCACATTGGATGTCATAGATAACGGGATCACATCATTAGGTGAATGATGTGATGGAAAAGACCCAATCCTAAGCATAGCACAAGATCGTGTAGTTCGTTTGCTAGAGCTTTTCCAATGTCAAGTATCTTTTCCTTAGACCATGAGATCGTGTAACTCCCGGATACCGTAGGAGTGCTTTGGGTGTACCAAACGTCACAACGTAACTGGGTGACTATAAATGTATACTACGGGTATCTCCGAAAGTATCTGTTGGGTTGACACGGATCGAGACTGGGATTTGTCACTCCGTATGACGGAGAGGTATCTCTGGGCCCACTCGGTAATGCATCATCATAATGAGCTCAAAGTGACCAAGTGTCTGGTCACGGGATCATGCATTACGGTATGAGTAAAGTGACTTGCCGGTAACGAGATTGAACGAGGTATTGGGATACCGACGATCAAATCTCTGGCAAGTAACATACTGAGTGACAAAGGGAATTGTATACGGGGTTGCTTGAATCCTCGACATCGTGGTTCATCCGATGAGATCATCAAGGAGCATGTGGGAGCCAACATGGGTATCCAGATCCCGTTGTTGGTTATTGATCGGAGAGCCGTCTCGGTCATGTCTACGTGTCTCCCGAACCCGTAGGGTCTACACACTTAAGGTTCGGTGACGCTAGGGTTGTAGAGATATTAGTATGCAGCAAACCGAAAGTTGTTCGGAGTCCCGGATGAGATCCCGGACATCACGAGATATCCCAGAATGGTCCGGAGGTAAAGAATTATATATGGGAAGTCGAGTTTCGGCCATCGGGAAAGTTTCGGGGGTCACCGGTATTGTACCGGGACCACCGGAAGGGTCCCGGGGGTCCACCGGGTGGGTCCACCCATCCCGGAGGGCCCCATGGGCTGAAGTGGGAGGGGAACCATCCCCTGGTGGGCTGGTGCACCCCCCTTGGCCCCCCTGCGCCTAGGGTTGGGAACCCTAGGGGAGGGGGCGCCTCCACTTGCCTTGGGGGGCAAGGCACCCCCCTTGGCCGCCGCCCCCCCTTGGGGACCCTATATATAGAGGGGGGAGGGAGAGCAGCTGCACCCTTGGACTTGGCGCCTCCCTTCCCCCTTGCTACACCTCTCCCTCCCGCAGACGCTTGGCGAAGCCCTGTTGGGACCCTTGCTGCATCCACCACCACGCCGCCGTGCTGCTGGATCTTCATCAACCTCTCCTTCCCCCTTGCTGGATCAAGAAGGAGGAGATGTCACGCCGACCGTATGTGTGTTGAACGCGGAGGTGCCGTCCGTTCGGTGCTAGGATCTTCGGTGATTTGGATCACGACGAGTACGACTCCCTCAACCCCGTTCTCTTGAACGCTTCCGCTCCATCTACAAGGGTATGTAGATGCACTCCTCTCTCGCGTTGCTAGATGAACTAATAGATTGATCTTGGTGAAACCGTAGGAAATTTATTATTTTCTGCAACGTTCCCCAACAGGAAAAGTATGCCTCTCAAAAATGTTTTTATCTTTCAATTTAAGCTTTGAGCTCTGGCACCTCTACAAATCCCTACTTCCCTCCGCGAAGGGCCTTTCTTTTACTTATGCAAGTTTTATTTTGAATTTGAGTCTTCATCTTCTCTTATAAAGCATCAACCAAGGGGCACTATGATCGTATTTGAGCATTGGGTGTAGCTAATATTTGAGTGTGTTTCATGAATGGATCAATGATTGAGCATAATGGGCTAGGGATAACTTGCTTTAGTGTTGATATTTTGAAAGACATGGTTGCTTGTTAGTATGCTTGAGTATTAAAGTCTTCATGTCAAAACTAGACCATTGCTTTGAATCATATAAAAGTCCAAATGTCCATGCTATAAAGAAAAGAAATGTGATGAACATGTTAGGCAACATTCGACATCAAAAATTCTGTAATTATCATTTACCTACTCGAGGACGAGCATGAATTAAGCTTGGGGATGCTGATATGTATCCAACGTATCTATAATTTTTGATTGTTCCATGCTGTTATATTATCATTCTTGGATGTTTTACAATCATTTTATAGTCATTTTATATCATTGTTTGGTACTAACCTATTGATATAGTGCCCAGTGCCAGTTGTTGTTTTCTGCATGTTTTTTACATTGCAGGAAATAAATACCAAACGGAGTCCAAATGCAACGAAACTTTTTGTGGATTTTTTTGGGCTAGAAGACATCGAGTGGGCCAGTAAAGCACTTGAAGGGTGCTCCGAGAGGAGCACAACCCACCAGGGAGTGACTGGAGGCCCAGTCGCTCCCTGGTGGGTTGTGCCCACCTCGGGTGCCCCATGAACCACCTCTTTGCTCTATAAATACCCCAATATTCCAGAAACCCTAGGGGAGTTGACAAAAATCAATTCCAGCCGCCGCAGAGTCCAGAAACACTAGATCCAATATAGACACCATCTCGGAGGGGTGCATCATGTCCATTGGTACCTCTCCGATGATGCGTGAGTAGTTCTTTCTAGACCTTCAGGTCTGTAGTTAGTAGCTAGATGGCTTCCTCTCTCTCTCTTGATTATCAATACAATGGTCTCTTGGAGATCCATATAATGTAAGTCTTTTTGCGGTGTGTTTGTTGGGATCCGATGAACTTTGAGTCTATGATCAGATCTATGTTTTTATCCATGAAAGTTATTTGAGTCTTCTTTGATCTCTTATATGCATGATTGATTATAGCCTCGTATTTCTTCTCCAATATTTGGGTTTTGTTTGGCCAACTTGATCTATTTATCTTGCAATGGGAAGAGGTGCTTTGTGATGGGTTCGATCTTTCGGTGCTTGATCCTAGTGACAGAAAGGGAAACGACACGTATGTATCGTTGCTATTAAGGATAACAAGATGGGGTCTATTTCTACATAAATAGATCTTGTCTACATCATGTCATCATTCTTATTGCATTACTCCGTTTCTCCATGAACTTAATACACTAGATGCATGCTGGATAGCGGTCGATGTATGGAGTAATAGTAGTAGATGCAGGCAAGAGTCGGTCTACTAATCTTGGACGTGATGCCTATATAATGATCATTGCCTAGATATCGTCATGATTATTTGAAGTTCTATCAATTGCCCAACAGTAATTGTTTTCCCACCATTTGCTATTTTTCTCGAGAGAAGCCACTAGTGAAACCTACGACCCCCGGGTCTCTTTTCATCATATTTGCCTTTGCGATCTACTTTCCTTTGCATTTATTTTCAGATCTGTTAAACCAAAAATACAAAAATACCTTGCTGCAATTTATTTGTTCCACGATCTATTTATCATATCTACCAGTTTTACCTCACGTTATTTGCCTATCTTGAGGCACCATACCCGAAAGGGATTGACAACCCCTTTAACACGTTGGGTTGCGAGTATTTATTATTTGTGTGCAGGTGATGTTTACGTGGTGTGAGGAGGTTCTCCTACTGGTTCGGTAACCTTGGTCTCATCATTGAGGGAAATACCTACCGTCGCTATACTGCATTATCCCTTCCTCTTTGGGGAAATAATGATGTAGTGCTAGCAGACATCAATACTCTTTGGGTGTTAATCACATAGTGATATGAACTAGATTATTGACCCTAGTAAACCCTTTGGGTGTTGGTCACATGGTGATGTGAACTATGAGTATTAATCACATATAGATGTGAACTATTGGTGTTAAATCACATGGCGATGTGAACTAGATTATCGACTCTAGTGCAAGTGAGAGACTGAAGGAAATATGCCCTAGAGGCAATAATAAAGTTGTTATTTTATATTTCCTTATATCATGATAAATGTTCTATTATTCATGCTAGATTTGCATTAACTGGAAACTTGATATATGTGTGAGTACATAGACAAAACACCGTGTCCCTAGTATGCCTCAACTTGAATAGCTCGTTAATCAAAGATGGTTAAGTTTCCTAACCATAAACATGTGTTGTCATTTGATGAACGGGATCACATCATTAGGAGAATGATGTGATGGATAAGACCCATCCGTTAGCTTAGCATAATGATCGTTCAGTTTTATTGCTATTCCTTTCTTCATGTCAAATATATATTCCTCCGACTATGAGATTATGCAACTCCCAGACACCAGAGGAATGCCTTGTGTGCTATTCAACGTCACAATGTAATTGGGTGATTATAAAGATGCTCTACAGGTATCTCCGAAGGTGTTTGTTGGGTTGTCATAGATCGAGATTAGGATTTGTCACTCCAAATATCGGAGAGGTATCTCCGGGCCCTATCGGTAATGCACATCATATGAAGCCTTGCAAGCAATGTGACTAATGAGTTAGTTGCGGGATGATGCATTACGGAATGAGTAAAGAGACTTGCGAGTAACGAGATTGAACTAGGTATGGAGATACCTACGATCAAATCTCGGGTCAGTAACATACCGATGACAAAGGGAATAACGTATGTTGACATAGCAGTTCGACTGGTAAAGATCTTTGTTGTGGACTTAACACGACAGATGCCCTAGCAAGAGGACTTAGGTGTGGAGCCATCGCCGCTAGGTTAGCTTGAAGGGGTTAAAAAGGGACAAGGGACACAGAGAGTTTTACCCAGGTTCGGCCCCTCTTCGTGAGGTAAAAGCCTACTGCTGCTTTATGTTGTATTACTTGGGTTTTGATTACCAGGGAGCTAATACGCTTGACCTGGTTCTCGATCTATTCTTTCTTGAGTTAACCCGCCGCCGGGTCTCACCTTTATATACATAGGTTGAGACTTGACAGCTTACAGAGTGCCGGCTGACTCACACAATGTGAGTAGCTCGGTTTCTAACAATACTTCCCTTACATAAGAAGTTAAACATATGGCGGCTCATCCCTTTGGGCCCTAAGTCGCCTCTAGGTCTTGGGCCTTCAATAAGCTTGCTTTATGAACCGCCATCTTCACATCTTGGGCTTCTTCATCTTGAGTCACCCATAGCATGACCCGGCCCCTCCTGGGCGGGTCATACCTAGTAGTTATATCCCCAACATTGGGCCCCAGGTTGATTTGAACCTGTTCACATCAATCTTCATCACTTCCCTTAGAGGAATCTTCACTTCTCAATTCCTTACCACTCCACTGTAACCCGCCGTGACATCACATTTCAGAATTGTGTTAACCCGCCATGATGTCATTGCGCATTAATTCTGCACATGGCCCATGATATCTCCACGGATTTTTATCCTAATGAACTTTTCAAAAATCGAGGCATTCATATAGCCACATAATCATTTTTTCGCTCTCCTTGATTCCCGTGTGTGTCATTTATCCATCTCCTTATAAATAGGGGCAGGGGATCCTCTTTTCCACCTTTCACCCCTGCCCTCGCGTCTTCTTCCTTCTCGCGCCATTCTAGCACCGCCCGAGCTTCATCATCGCCACCTCGAGCGTCACCAAATCCGGCCGCTGCATCACCCTGAACACGTCCAGATATCACCGCACTCCTCCGCTGTTTGAACAACATCAGTAAGTACTCCGTCTCCCTCATGTCAGATCTCCATTAGGGTTTTCCCTAGTCCATCGAAGTTCATCACTGTTCTTCATATTCTTCCCCTAGACTATTGTAGTTCGATTTGAGTATGATATTGGGGTCGCACGGTATCAGTTTACCGTCCTCTTTTAATCACAATAGATCCATTTTATCTATATAAGATCCATCCAAACACATGAGCTCTTTTGTTGCCGTAACTTTAGGCTTACCATTTATTTTCCTTTTCTGAACTGTTGTAGATCCAAAGCAATTGAACTGATATGTAAAAAATGTTTGTTTAGCACTTGGCATAAATTTTAATCATAGATCCATAACCATTAGCCCTCCACGGTGGTTTAAGTAGCAACCCGTAACCCGCCAGACGCACACCGGCTTAAATCTGAATCTTTTAAACCGCCACTCTTCAGCAATGCTATCAAGATCTAGCCATATCTTGCCGGTTTATAATATCTTTAACTCTTCATAAGAATTCATCATCATTACTAGACGGTTTACCATTCGCCGCTATTTTCCTTTTAGGCCAAAACATGACTAAGACTGTCACCACCTGCAACTGGGTGCCCTCCATTGTAACGGACCAAACACTTATGGAATATGTTGAGACTGGCATCATGGCCGCTAAAGAAACTATCCACTGGCGTGTTCCGGAACCGGGTGAAGCCAAACCTCAACCCAAGGAAAATGAGGTCATAGTTTTTGCTTATCACACAAACCGGGGCTTCTCCCCGCCAGGGTCAAAGTTTTTCCATGATGTACTACACTTCTTTCAGCTCCATCCTCAAGACATCAAACCCAATTCCGTGCCTAATATTTGCAATTTTCAAGTATTTTGCGAAGTATACCTCCAAGAAGAACCTAGTGTTGAACTCTTCTAAGAGTATTTTTATCTGAACCACCAGAACAAGTTCCCAGATGGACCCAACTTAGAACTTGGCGGGATTTCCATTCAAAGACAAAGGGATGCAATTTTTCCTACCGCCACTCTCCCCAATCATCCCAAGGATTGGAACCAAACTTGGTTTTACTACCAAGACACTTCTCCATCAGATGAGAATCCTCTGCCAGGTTTCCGCGAGGACCAGCTTAGCCCAAGACACCCCCTTCCAGGCCGGCTCACAACTGCTGAATGAGCCAAGTACAGAGCCACGTTTTCCAAAGTAAGAGCTTTGCTAGCCAATGGGCTTACCAGTGTCGACCTTGTTTGCTGTTGGGTTGCATGGAGAATCATACACCTAAGCCGCTGGTTCGGCTTGATGTGCACCTACATCGGCGACGCCAAAGACTCTTTACGCCACATCTCAGTGCGTTTATATGACAAGGGCATCAACAAAATGAAAAAAAGTCTGCTTGGGAAGACTTTGGAGAACTGCAGTAAAGTGGGCCTAAGCCCTTTCTAAACACTTAACCTGCCTCAACCTGTAAGTGATCGGTGCACACCTTATATTTCTGCTTATACCAACTGCATATCCCTTATCTTTATTTTAATTTGCACAGGCCGAATCTGCCTTCTGGGAGAAGAAATACAATCCAAAGGAGAAGGCTACACAACAACTCAGGACTAAAAGCAAGGTCTCAAAAAAGTGCAATGAGAAAACTGACGTATCAGAACTCTTTGACCTTGACAATGACGATGAGTCAGAGGTAGAACTTGACTCCCTTGGCTCATTCTTTATACATCTTATTGACACTGAGCTCTCCCAGGATGATACAAAGGCCAGCCAGGCGGATGACAACGAGGTAACTATCATTTCCTCCGGCTCAGAGCCTTTGCCAAGACAAAAAATTCGACATGTGACCTGGAAAGTAAGATTTTTATGTCCTTTAGATCACTTGGATCCAAACTTTCTTTTGAAGCAACAACAACATGAGATCCGGCACCAGACCCAGACCAGTGGGGGCGGAGAATTATCCTTCGTCTTACCCAACACCCCAGTTCGCAAGCGCCGGAAAGAGGTGCCTCAAATTTCAAACTCTTCTTATCCCAAGGCAGGTCTTATTCACCGTCCACTTAATACTTCCGACTCAAACTATCAGAGAACCTCAAACTCCTCTTTTGACGACTCAAACGGGACTCAGCTGCCGGCTTTTATGACTGCTCCTGGCTAATGATTTCTAACTTCATCTTTTCAACTTTGCCAACACTTCATATCGACCTTTTTATCTCCTCCAGTGGCAAGGCTAAACCAAGCAAGAAAGCCAAAATAGTCAAGCCAACCAAAGACCCCCAGGTTCCTGAACCGGAGAACAAGCCGCCAGAATCTGAAGCTTCAATTCAAAATACTGAAAACACTGATGACGAGGTAATACCAGAGATACCAGAGATCCCTGTGGACCTTACAACTATTGATTCTTCAGGAGCTAAACCTCCAAGCCCAGCCAAGCCAGCTGAGGAAACTGAAGATGTTTTTGTCACTGGCACCAGCTACATAGAGCTGGGGCATCCCACAGTTCTGGCCAAGCATACTGCCAAGGAGGAACTTGTCCAAAGGAGAAAAGTTAAATTTGATCTATCCAATTACTCTCACCTGGGCGTCAGCGAACTCCTCTGTGGCTATCTTAGCCAAGTTCATACCAGTCGTGATCTTGAGATGGGCATCGTCAAGCAGATGCATCAAAAATATGAGGTACAAACTTTACTTCCTTTATTAATATATATCTTCTAGCCCCCAAGTCTTAATCATACGATAGGTTTAGCAGAGTATGGCAAAGACTTCAATTATCAGTGAATAAAAAAGCTTCCAATCATAGCCCCCATGAGCCGTCTTATCTTGGCAAAGTTGAGATGGCTCATTCTCATGAATAGAACAAAAATCTTCCAAGTCCTAGCCCCCATGGGCCGACTTAACTTGACAAAATTGAATCGGTTCATTCTCAATATGTAAAAGAACTCCAGCTCCTAGGCCTCATCGGCCGGCTTAGCTTGATAAAGCTGGCCCGGTTCATAACATTCATACACAAAGAGAACTTCCACACATTAGCCCCCAAGTGCCAACTGTTGTTGCTTGCAAAGGGCTTGGGACTTATAAATAGCAATATGATTGCTTGAATCTTGCCTATGCAGGAAATATCCACTAACTTGAAGAAAAATCTTGATCATCAAGAATCAGATACCGGGAAGGCTAAAGCCAAATTCAAGTTTAGCCTTGATGAATCAGAGAAGCTGAAATCCGAGTTTGCTGCTGATAAAAAAGCCTAGGACGAAGAAAAAGATGCTTTAATGCAAAGGGCAGAGTCTGCTGAAGCCACTTTGAAAGAGGTTGCCGCAGAACAATCTGGTTTAAAGCGTCATATTTCATAGATGACCAGTGCTATCTTCGGTAAGCAAGTTGCAGTATCTCAATAAATCCCACTGCCTAATCCTTAACCCGCCCGACGACTTAACTGCTTGTGCTTTTACATTACAGGTCCCAGGAGTGCCAATCTTGGGCAAGACATGCTTGTGAAGCTGAAGTCGGCTTACACCTTGGTGGAACAGTTATATGCAGGCACCCAATGCACCATTGCTGCTATTACTCACACCAAGGAGCCACCTTCACTTATCAAAGATGTATTGAATCAATTATCCGTCTTGCCACAAAGAATTGCAGAAATCAAGCGATCATCCACCAGAGCCGGCGCCATTATTGCCTTAAGCCGTGCAAAAGCATGGCAACCTGAGCTAGACCCAGCACTGAGATATCCAATGGCTGCCCAAGATATAAACAAGTCGGGATGCCCTTCATTGCAGATGACTTTGCCATATGCGTGAGGGAGGTGTGCCCCTTAGCCACAAAATTGGCCGAAGAAACTAACCTCTCGTGGTATCAGGGGGCTTATACAACAGAAAACTCAAGAGAGAAGGCTCCGGTTTATGAAGCTGTCGAACTGACCCCGCCAGCACGTAAGCATACTTTTGCCCCTGAAGTTGACCCGTCTGAACTCACTAATGATGAAGCTGAATTCCAAGCTTTAATGGGCATTAACTGGAAAACACCTGATTTCCAGACAACAGACGGATGCAAAGAACCGACGTAGGCTAATCGAGAATCCTCCACTCAACATGAGCAAAATTGACTTGAAGGGCGGCTCTCCTATCATGATGTCATAACTTGCTTGAAATTTTTTTGAATCATTTGGGACTGATGATAGCCTTGTAATAGGCTAGCACTAAAAAAATACACTTCCAATGATACGTGTTTGTCACAGTAGGTCACGTTTTCTGTCATGCATGTACATCCATGACGATTTTATGGTAGAATCAAGATAGTCATACCTGTGTTGTCGTAGAAGTGTTCCATGACATAACCAAAACTATCATCAAGGAAGTGTCCACTTCCATGACGATAAATCGCGCGTCACAGAAGTGCTTTCATCAAGGGTGACCGACACGTGGCATCCACCGTAACGGAACGCCGATAAGCTATCGGGTCCAGTTTTGGATCCAATAACCCGTTAACAGCCTGGGCCAATGGGGATTTTCCATGTGTAAAATCATCATTGGCTGGAGGAAACACGTGTCAGCTCTGCATTTGCACAGGTATCACTCATCCAATGAGCGAGATGCGCCTATGATATGTTGACACGTGGACTGGCCCAAAAGTGGTCCATAAAGTTTAAATGGGCCGGCCCAACTAAAGGCTCACAAGATTTTGCGGTTCATAATGGGCCGGCCCAGCTAAAGGCCCACGAGATTTTCCGGACCATAATGGGCCGGCCCAGGTAAAGGCCCATAAGATTTTGCGGACCATAATGGGTCGGCCCAGCTAAAGGCCCATAAGATTTTGCTGACCATAATGGGCCGGCCTAGCTAAAGGCCCACAAGATTTCATTGACCATAATGGGCCGACCCAGCTGAAGGCCCACAAGATTTTGAGGACACTAGTAGGCCGGCCCATTAACAGGCTGCCCTGTTTTGGGCCAAATGCCGACCCATATTTGATCCGGTCCATTAACAGCCTGCCATGTTCCGGGCCTAATAAAGGCCCATATGAGATCCGGCCCATTAAAAGCCTACCACGTTCTGGGCCAAATTGCGGCCCAGATCAGGTCCGACCCTTTAAGAGGCTTTGGGCTAAATTATGGCCCATATGAGATTCGGCCCGTCAACTGGACGTTATGCTTTTGGGCCCACTTGCTAAAGGCCCATTTTGTAATTCGACCTGATATTAGCTTTGGCCTGTTAAAGGCCCATTTAACATTGCGGCACTATTTATTTCGGCCTGTTAAAAGCCCATCAAATAGTTGGGCCTAACTACAGCCGGGTTTGCATCCGGCCTGCTCACAGCCAAATAATCTGATTGGGCCAAACAAGAACCGAGACAATTTTGGCCTGTTAAAAGCCCGTGATTTGATTGGCACAATCATGGGCCGGGGTCTATTTCTGCTTGCTGCCGGCCCATGAGCTGTTCGGCATGTTTCAGGCCCAGCCTACTTTACAGCCTCCTAAAAGCCCATTGACTTGTCTTGCGAAAATAGGGCCGGCGGTTTACTCGGCCTATTAAAGGCCTGAATCTACTAGTGGGCCAGTTTACATTTAGGCCTGTTAACGGACGAAGATGACGGGGCCCATGATGCGGATCATACATAGTGATTTGCATGACGGCCCGATTATGTACCATAATTTTACGGTTCGGCCGGTTTACTACGAAGACAGGATATATATATATATATAGTAAAATAACTGCAGCATCGTGAATACGAAAAAAATCTAGACTATACAACAAAGAAATTACGGTATATTACATACACTAGACATCAAAGTTCGCCACTATGATAATAAAGCACAAGCAGACAGCAGATTACATACACTGGGCATCAAAGATCGCCACCAGTGCAAATAAACACGCCGACAAAATAATATACAAAACTGACAGCACTTCAATAGAGTTCAAGAAAGGTTAGCCCTGCTCGGGAGCTGCAGCGCAAGCAGCTGAGCAAGCTGATGAGACTACACTTGTTTAACACTTATATCCTCCTCACTCTGAAAGATAAACAAGCAGACAGATGACAGTTTTTGCACATAAAAGTATCAGTGCAGACAATTCATCACATTTCTTACTGACGAATAAAGTGACACAATTTAAAATTGCATTAACACAATATGGTATTGTCCAGGTCAAGACATGGCATGAAATGACATTGTGAAGGAGTTGGAAGCTTCATGACACCACTGGATTACAGATCAAGAACTCATAAGTATCAATGTTAGTGTGCTGTCAATTTATCCCATTTCAGATTGGCAAATAAAGAGACGGTTTAAATAATAGTAGAATGATATGACATTGTTCATAGTTAAGACATTGCAGAATAAGACATTGTGCTGTAGTGGGTAGGTTCACCACACCACTGGATTACGGATCAAGAACAGAAGCATACATGTAGTGCAAAAGAGGATCACTTTCTCTGTATAGTTTAATTTGCATGGTATGAAGAAGGAACTTGGTTGTACAACTGAAAACTTAAATTGAGAAGGACAAACTTTTGTTTATGAACAACGTAATAAACTTTAAACATACAATTTGATGCAAACACCAAAAATAAACAACTGTTGCAGTCATGCCTAACTAAATATACACAACAAAGTTCGAAGGCTTGAGAAGGACAAACTTACATTATTGGTGAAGACAGGCTCTATAAAGCCCCACTACACCGCAATACTTGACTGGGGGCAGTTAACTACCGGGAGAAAACTTGCCTAAGGGCAATCTGTCTGCCGGGACATCTGTTACTGCTGCTAGAAGCATCTTAGGGCGGTCTAACTGCCGGGAGAACTACAACAACAATGGCACGTGCACTGCCGGCATACTTTACGGCCCATAATCTATCGGAAGAACTAAATCACGACCCACTTTCTGTCGGCCCATGCAGGAGACCTTCTTTGGCGCGAAACGAGAAAACGGCCTAGCTAGCACGCGCCAGCAAGGGAAAAAAGCGCGTGACTTGACGAAATTTTTGGCCCATTGTGAAATAGACGCGCCGGCCCTCCTGCGACCATAGAGACCCGCAACGCTTCCCCCAAATCGATCCCCAATCCTGCGCCTCCACCAAATCGACCGTGCCCCGCCGCCGCCCCCAAATCCTAGCTCACCGCTGGCGCGCGTCCGCCTTCCGCTCAGAGCTCCTCCAGCGTAGCCCCCACACCCCCGCCGCTAGCGTAACCCCTCACCACCGCAGCTCCTTGATACGTCTCCAACGTATCTATAATTTTTGATTCTTCCATGCTATTATATTTTATGTTTTGGATGTTTAATGGGCTTTATTATACACTTTTATATTATTTTTGGGACTAACCTATTAACCAGAGGCCCAGTCCAAATTGCTGTTTTTTGCCTATTTTAGTGTTTCGCAGAAAAGGAATATCAAACGGAGTCCAAACGGAATGAAACCTTCACGAGAATCGTTTTTGGAAAAAACACAAGCCAGGAGACTTGAAGTGGACGTCAAGGAAGCAACGAGGCGACCACGAGGCAGGAGGGCGCGCCCACGGGGGGTAGGGCGTGCCCCCACCCTCGTGGGCCCCTCGTGGCTCCCCTGGCTGACTTCTTTCGCCTACATATACTCATATACCCTGAAAACATCCGAGAGCACCACGAAACCCTATTTCCACCACCACAACCTTCTGTACCTGTGAGATCCCATCTTGGGGCCTTTTTCGGCGCTCCACCGGAGGGGGCATCGATCATGGAGGGCTTCTACATCAACACCATAGCCTCTCCAATGAAGTGTGAGTAGTTTACCTCAGACCTTCGGGTCCATAGTTATTAGCTAGATGGCTTCTTCTCTCTCCTTGGATCTCAATAGAAAGTTCTCCTCGATCTTCTTGGAGATCTATTCGATGTAATACTTTTTGCGGTGTGTTTGTCAAGATCCGATGAAGTGTGGGTTTATGATCAAGATTATCTATGAACAATATTTGAATCTCCTCTGAATTCTTTTATGTATGATTTGTTATCTTTGCAAGTCTCTTCGAATTATCAGTTGGTTTGGCCTACTAGATTGATCTTTCTTGCAATGGGAGAAGTGCTTAGCTTTGGGTTCAATCTTGCGGTGTCCTTTCCCAGTGAGAGCAAAGGCAGCAAGGCACGTATTGTATTGTTGCCATCGAGGATAAAAAGATGGGGTTTATATCATATATATAGAGTTTATCCCTTTACATCATGTCATCTTGCCTAATACGTTACTCTGTTCTTATGAACTTAATACTCTAGATGCATGCTGGAGCGGTCGATGTTTGGAGTAATAGTAGTAGATGCATAATCGTTTCGATCTACTTGTCGCGGACGTGATGCCTATATACATGATCATGCCTAGATATTCTCATAACTATGCACCTTTCTATCAATTGCTCGACAGTAATTTGTTCACCCACCGTGATACTTATGCTATCTTGAGAGAAGCCACTAGTGAAACCTATGGCCCCCGGGTCTATTTGCCATCATATAAGTTTCTGATCTATTTTATCTTGCAATCTTTACTTTCCAATCTATATCATAAAAATACCAAAAATATTTATCTTATTATCTCTATCAGATCTCACTTTTGCAAGTGGACATGAAGGGATTGACAACCCCTTTATCGCGTTGGTTGCAAGGTTCTTATTTGTTTGTGCAGGTACTAGGGATTTGAGTGTAGCCTCCTACTGGATTGATACCTTGGTTCTCAAAAACTGAGGGAAATACTTGCGCTATTTTGCTGCATAACCCTTTCCTCTTCAAGGGAAAACCAATGCATGCTCAAGAGGTGACAAGAAGGATTTCTGGCACCGTTATCGTGGAGTCTACGCACAAGTCAAGACATACCAAATACCCATCACAAACTCTTATCCCTCGCATTACATTATTTGCCATTTGCCTCTCGTTTTCCTCTCCCTCACTTCACCCTTGCCGTTTTATTCACCCTCTTTTTCCCGTTCGCCTCTTTTTCGCTTTCTTCTTGTGGTATTTGCTGCCACTATGTCTGAAACTGGGGAGGTTATCGTTGATAAGGACAATAGTAATAACATGGGAAACTTTGATGCTTTTGATGATCCTGCTGAAGAACCCACTATCTTACATACTCAAAAGTTTCGAATCGATAGTGGTAATATTATTGGAAAAGGGGTTATTCAAGGTTTCTTTACTTGTGCCGGTGCTTTGCCTGCTATGGGTGGATCTATTCTTCATAGAACTAGTAGTCTTGCGGATGCTATATCCTTGCTTATAATGAAAACCTTAGAAAAAAGGATCCTACCGATGTTCTAGTTGATAGAATCTCCGAACTTAATGATGATTTTTCTATTCAAAACAATGGGTTAGGATTTTCTCTTGAGCAAAGGCTCATGACTTTTTGCCAAAACAATGCTTATAATGATGAATTGGTTGTGCAATATGAGGGGCCAAAGGAGGAACCCATACCTCCCGAGCTTGATCTTGGGGACTTTTGTCCCATTAAATTTAGCCCTTTTGATTAATTTTTCTTGCCACAAAGAAAACTTGCTGCTGAACATAGGGAATATGAGATGAGTTTTCGTGATTTACCTTATCATTATGGTGATACTTAGATCTATTCTCGCTTTTATGCCTAGCTAGGGGCGTTAAACGATAGCGCTTGTTGGGAGGCAACCCAATTTTATTTTTGTTCTTTGCTTTTTGTTCCTATTTAGTAATAAATAATTCATTAGCCTCTGGTTAGATGTGGTTTTATGTTTTAATTAGTGTTTGTGCCAAGTAAAACCTTTAGGATAACCTACGGTGATAGTTAACTTGATCTTGCTGAAAAACAGAAACTTTTGCACGCACGAGAATAATTTTCATAAATCACAGAAACGTTATTTTCAGTTGATTCTTTTTGCATAGGATTAATAGACAAATTACCTAGAACTTCCTAATTTTGTAGAAGTTTTGGAGTTCCAGAAGTATTCGAGAGTTACAGATTGCTACAGACTGTTCTGTTTTTGACAGATTCTGTTTTTTGTGTGTTGTTTGCTTATTTTGATGAATCTATGACTAGTATCTAGGGGGGCGGGTATGAACCATAGAGAAGTTGGAATAAAGTAGTTTTAACACAAATATAAATAAAGAATGAGTTCATTACAGTACCGTAAAGTGGTGGTTTGTTTTATTTCGCTAGCGGAGCTCATGAGATTTTCTGTTGAGTTTTGTGTTGTGAAGTTTTCAAGTTTTTGGGTAAAGATTTGATGGATTATGGAATAAGGAGTGGCAAGATCCTAAGCTTGGGTATTCCCAAGGCACCCAAAGGTAAAATTCAAGGACAACCAAAATCCTAAGCTTGGGGATGCCCCGGAAAGCATCCCCTCTTTCGTCTTCGTCCATCGGTAACTTTACTTGATGCTATATTTTTATTCACCACATGATATGTGTTTTGCTTGGAGCGTCTTGTATGATTTGAATATTTGATTTTTAGTTTATCACAATCATCCTTGATGTACACACCTTTTGGAGAGACACACATGAATTGGAATTTATTAGAATACTCTATGTTCTTCACTTATATCTTTTGAGCTAGACAATTTTGCTCTAGTGCTTCACTTATACCTTTTTAGAGCACGGTGGTGGTTTTATTTTGTAAAAAATTATTGATCTCTCATGCTTCACTTATATTATTTTGAGAGTCTTTTAGAACAGCATGGTAATTTGCTTTGGTTATAAAATTAGTCCTAATATGATGGGCATCCAAGTTGGGTACAATAAAAACTTTCATATGGAGTGCATTAAACACTATGATAAATTTGATACTTGATAATTGTTTTGAGATATAAAGGTGGTAATGTTAGAGTCATGCTAGTTGGGTAATTATGAAATTGAGAAATACTTGTGTTAAAGTTGGCAAGTCCCGTAGCATGCATGTATGGTGAACGTTGTGTGACAAATTTGAAGCATGGGGTGTTCTCTGATTGCCTTCCTTATGAGTGGAGGTCGGGATCGCGCGATGGTTAACTCCTACAAACCCTTCCCCTAGGAGAATGCGTAGTAGTACTTTGGTTCGAGGGCTAATAAACTTTTGCAATAATGTGAGTCCATGGATTATACGCACTCTTAACCTTCGGCAATTTGCTAGCCTCTACGGTACCGTGCATTGCCCTTTCTCACCTTGAGAGTTGGTGCAAACTTCACCGGTGCATCCAAACCCCGTGATAAGATACCCTCTATCACACATAAACCTCCTTATATCTTCCTCAAAACAGCCACCATACCTACCTATTATGGCATTTCCATAGCCATTCTGAGATATATTGCCATGCAACTTTCCACCGTTCCGTTTATTATGACACGCTCCATCATTGTCATATTGCCTTGCATGATCATGTAGTTGACATCGTATTTGTGGCAAAGCCACCTTTATAATTCTTTCATACATGTCGCTCTTGATTCATTGCATATCCTGGTACACCGTCGGAGGCATTCACATAGAGTCATATTTTGTTCTAGTATCGAGTTGTAATCATTGAGTTGTAAATGAATAGAAGTGTGATGATCATCATTATTAGAGCATTGTCCCATGTGAGGAAAGGACGATGGAAGCAATGATTCCCTCACAAGTTGGGACGAGTCTCCGGACTTTATGAAAAATAAAAGAGGCCAAAGAAGCCCAAATGAAAAGAAGAGGCCAAAGAAGCCCAAATAAAAAAATGAGAGAAAAAGAGAGAAGGGGCAATGTTACTATCCTTTTTCCACACTTGTGCTTCAAAATAGCACCATGATCTTCATGATAGAGAGTTTCTTATTTTGTCACTTTCATATACTAGTGGGAATTTTTTACTATAGAACTTGGCTTGTATATTCCAATGATGGGCTTCCTTAAAATGCCCTAGGTCTTTGTGAGCACGCAAGTTGGATGTACACCCACTTAGTTTCTTTTTGATGAGCTTTCATACATTTATAGCTCTAGTGCATCTGTTGCATGGCAATCCCTACTCCTTGTATTGACATCAATTGATGGGCATCTCCTTAGCCCGTTGATTAGCCATGTCAATGTGAGACTTTCTCCTTTTTTGTTTTCTCACATAATCCCTATCATCATACTCTACTCCATCCATAGTGCTATGTCCATGGCTTACGCTCATGTATTGCGTGAGGATTGAAAAGGCTGAAGCGCGTTAAAAAGTATGAACCAATTGCTTGGCTGAAACCGGGTTGTGCATGATGGGAGCATTTTTGTGTGACGAAAATGAAGCATGGCCAAACTATATGATTTTGTAGGGATAAGCTTTCTTTGGCTATGCTATTTTGGTAAGACATAAACTTCTTGGTTAGCATGCTTGAAGTATTAATATTTTTATGTCAATATTAAACTTTTATCTTGAATCTTTTGGATCTGAACATTCATGCCACAATAAAGAAGATTACATTGATAAGTATGTTAGGTTCGCATTCCACATCAAAAATTCTGTTTTTATCATTTACCTACTCGAGGACGAGCAGGAATTAAGCTTGGGGATGCTTGATACGTCTCCAACGTATCTATAATTTTTGATTGTTCCATGCTTATATTATCTGTTTTGGATGTTTAATGGGCTTTATTATACACTTTTATATTATTTTTGGGACTAACCTATTAAACGGAGGCCCAGTCCAAATTGTTGTTTTTTTTGCCTATTTCAGTGTTCCGCAGAAAGGGAATATCAAACGGAATGAAACCTTCGGGAGAGTGATTTTTGGAACGAACGTGATCCAGAGGACTTGGAGTGGACGTCAAGAAAGAAGCAAGGAGGCCACGAGGTAGGGAGGCGTGTCTGCCCCCCTGGGCGCGCCCCCACCCTCGTGGGCCCCTCGCACCTATATATACTCATATACCCTGAAAACATCCGAGAGCACCTCGAAACCCTATTTCCACCGCCGCAACCTTCTGTACCCGTGAGATCCCATCTTGGGGCCTTTTCCGGCGCTCCGTCAGAGGGGGCATCGATCATGGAGGGCTTCTACATCAACACCATAGCCTCTTCGATGAAGTGTGAGTAGTTTACCTTAGACCTTCGGGTCCATTGTTATTAGCTAGATGGCTTCTTCTCTCTCTTTGGATGTCAATACAAAGTTCTCCTTGATCTTCTTGGAGATCTACTCGATGTAATACTTTTTGCGGTGTGTTTGTCGAGATCCGATGAATTGTGGGTTTATGATCAAGATTATCTATGAACATTATTTGAATCTTCTCTGAATTCTTTTATGTATGATTTGTTATCTTTGTAAGTCTCTTCGAGTTATCAGTTTGGTTTGGCCTACTAGATTGATCTTTCTTGCAATGGGAGAAGTGCTTAGCTTCGGGTTCAATCTTGCGGTGTCCTTTCCCAGTGACAACAGGGGCAACAAGGCACGTATTGTATTGTTGCCATCGAGGATAAAAAGATGGGGTTTATATTATATTGCTTGAGTTTATCCCTCTACATCATGTCATCTTGCCTAATGCGTTACTCTGTTCTTATGAACTTAATACTGTAGATGCATGCTGGATAGCGGTCGATGTGTGGAGTAATAGTAGTAGATGCATAATCGTTTCGATCTACTTGTCGCGGACGTGATGCCTATATACATGATCATGCCTAGATATTCTCATAACTATGCACTTTTCTATCAATTGCTCGACAGTAATTTGTTCACCCACCGTGATACTTATGCTATCTTGAGAGAAGCCACTAGTCAAACCTATGGCCCTCGGGTCTATTTTCCATCATATAAGTTTCTGATCTATTTTATCTTGCAATCTTTACTTTCCAATCTATATCATAAAAATACCAAAAATATTTATCTTATTATCTCTATCAGATCTCACTTTTGCAAGTGGCTGTGAAGGGATTGACAACCCCTTTATCGCATGGGTTGCAATGTTCTTATTTGTTTGTGCAGGTACTAGGGATTTGAGTGTAGCCTCCTACTGGATTGATACCTCGGTTCTCAAAAACTGAGGGAAATACTTACGCTACTTTGCTGCATCACCCTTTCCTCTTCAAGGGAAAACTAACGCATGCTCAAGAGGTAGCACTCCTCCACCCCTCACCACCACAAGCCACCGCCGCCCCCAACCATCCATCCATCGCCAGCACCGCTGCTCCCAACCAACCACTGCCGCCGCCCCCAACCGACCATCCACCACCGCCGCCGCCACCAACCATCCACCGCCCTCCACTAGACTGAGCTCTGTTTCCTCCCCGAGCTCTGTTTCCACCCGCCACCAAACCGCTGTCAGCCACTATCGTCGTCGCCGCACTCCAGATCGATCTTTGTTTCCTCCCCGAGTTTTGTTTCCGCCTGCCACCAAGCCGCTATCAGCCACTGTAGTCGTCGCTGAACTCCAGATCGATCTCTGTTTCCTCCCTGAGCAAGCTTCACGGAGCAGGCGAGCACCAAGTCATGGATCTGCTCCTCCACAAGCCTCTGAAGCAGCAGACCGCGTGTTGGCCCTCCTCTCCAGCAAGTAGGCACCTCCTCGACAAGCCCCTGAAGCAGCAGTCCGCGGGTTGGCGCTCCTCTCCAGCGAGCAGCTCTGCCTACTGAACATCGACATCACTGTCTATTGTACTTCATTTGACAGCTGGTGAGGTTTCATAACAATTTTTGTGCCTTCTTTTGTTCTGAATGTGCAGCTATGGATCTTGAGATCAATGCCCCTAAGACTACATTGCTAGTTTGATCCCAACGAATTCGTTTGTTCTTCCTTGCTGATGGATAGAACACCTCCTGCCCTTTGAAGCTTCTGCTCAAAATAATGTTGAAAAGTAGCAGCACTGAACTATTCCGTCAGTTAGAACAAAGCATGAAGTTTTAATTGCTTTGATCCAATAACAACAAAAAACCATGAGCCAAACACGTTTGAAGGTTATTTGCTTGTCTAAAAATGAACACTACTACTGCTAGTAGCCCTTCAGATAAAAGAACAGGTACCATTGATGATTAACAAGTGCATACCTTAATTAGATTTTTTGACACCTAACTAAGTTGTTTAGTTGAGCTTTGGAGTTCACTTTAATTTGAGATGAAAGAAAGCTAGTTATTTAAGTTCTTTGTTTGTTTAGTTAATGCCCCAAGGTAGTACCATCTTTGTTTGAGTTTTGCCAAATACGATATGTGTACAAACATGTGCTATGCTTTTATGATATAGATGATGACATTCTTACTGCTATTTTGGTATTTGTATTTTCTGAAATGACATGTTTCAGTTAATTATATTCTGTTGTGTGATGAAATTTCTTCTTCATATTGTATTTCTTGTTGCATGTACTAGATATTGATGATTTGCATTCTGTTACTAGATTTTTTCCTTAATGGAAGTATACTTTCTCGCATGTTAGGCAATTTTAGTGAAACTGGTCAGTAATGGACAAGAGTTGGATGGATAAAGCTAGAAATACACAAGCATATATAGATGGGGTAGAGAAATTCATAGATTTTGCTTTTACGCATTCAGCAAGAGGGAACACTATACTATGTCCTTGTGGAATTTGCTTGAACTGTTGTTGGTTTGAAGCTAATGTTGTCTATGAGCACTTGTTGTGTGATGGGTTTATTAATGGGTACAAACGATGGATATATCATGGGGAGGCATCATCATCTCTTGCATCCGAGAGTGACCATGATGAGGTTCAACCTGATGATTTTCAAGAGGAGATTGACTTAGATGACTATGATGAGATGCTTGAAATGATTCAAGATATAGCACATCAAAATGGGGATTTTAGTGATGGTACTAGTGGGGAGGATCCAAGTCACCAGGATGCAGAGCCTGAGGGCGTTGACCCTCTTCTAGAGAAGAAAAAGAAGAAGGATGAAGATACTTTCCGATAATTCATAGCTGATGATAGGGAGGAGCTTTATCTAGGGTGCACAACCTTCTCAAAGCTACGTTTTGTTGTTAGGTTACTCCACACAAAATCTCTTGTAGGTTGGAGTGATAAAAGTTTTGACATACTGCTAGAGTTGCTAAAAGAGGCCTTTCCAACAGCAAAGCTACCCAAAAACTTTTATGAAGCTAAGAAGATGATAAAATGTATTGATCTTGGTTATATAAAAATTCATGCATGTGAGAATGATTGCATTTTGTTCTGGAAGCAACATGCAAATAAGGATATTTTTCCTACATGCAAAACTTCTCGGTGGAAATCTGAAAAGAATAGTCTTGATGGAAAACATATACACAAGGTCCCAAGAAAGGTTCTTCGTTATTTTCCAACAAAGAAGAGGCTACAACGCCTTTTTGTGTCCGCAAAGAGTGCAATGGACTGCAGATGGCATGCTGAAGAACGTACAAGCGATGGACTAATAAGGCAGCCAACGGATGCACCTGCTTGGAAGGACTTTGATGGCAAATATCCAGATTTTGCTAAAGATAGTCGCAACATGAGGCTGCTTGTAGAATCTGATGGTTTTAATCCATTTAGGACAATGAAGTTATCCTATAGTGTCTGGACCGTTGTAGTAATTCCATTGAATCTTCCTCCTTGGTTGTGCATGAAGCAGCATAATTTCATCCTCTCTTTGCTAATTCCTAGTCCAAGGTAACCTGGGAGAGATATAGATGTATTTCTTGAACCACTTATTGATGATTTGAACTCGCTTAATGAGGAGGGTGTTAGAACCTATGATGCCTCGACCGGTAAACCCTTCAACCTGCATGCTACTGTATTGTCAACTATATTAGACCTCCCAGGCTTATGCACTCTATCTGGGATTGTAACCTCTGGTGAATTTGGTTGTCCATTGTGTGGCTCACATACTTGCTCTCTTCGGTTGAAGGAAGGCAAGAAATTTTGCTATATGGGTCATCGAAGGTTTCTTGATCCTAACCATGAATACAGATTTGATGAAGAATCCTTTGATGGTGTGGAATTAGGGACAACACCTGTACCACTTACTGGAGAGGAAGTTTTGACCCTCACTGAAAATATGAAGACTATTTTTGGAAAGGACCCTTCTGGGAAAACAACCATGAAGAAGCGCAAGGTTGGCGAACCACCAATGGTTCAGAAAAGAAAATCCATATGGTTTAGGTTGAGATACTGGAAAGACTTGCTGCAGCCTCATAATCTTGATGCAATGCACATTGAAAAGAATGTATGTGAAAATATAATTAACACACTTCTATGCATGGATAAAAAATCAAAAGATAATTATAGCTCTCGTAGAGATCTAGAGCATCTCGGAATAAGAAAAGCTCTCCAACCTGTCCCAGTAGGTGAACAACTTCATTTGCCTGCTGCACCCTACGCAATGGACAATGAAAAGAAGAAACCATTTTGTGGAATTTTTAAGGAAGCTAGGTTCCCTGATGGTTGTGCATCTGATATACGCCGGAATGTCCTTGTGAAGCAGAAAAAGATTGTTGGGCTGAAGAGCCATGGCGATCACATTCTTTTACGGCAATTTCTTGCACTAGCTGTTTGAAACACATTGCCAAAGGAAGTCGGTATTGCCTTGGTTCGTGTCAGCAGATTCTTCAAGCAAATATATTCTCCTGTCATTAGCATAAGTGACATGGAGAAGCTAGAGGGAGAAATAGTGAGACCTTGAGCATTCTTGAGGCCATATTTCTGCCATCATTTTTTGATCTTATGGTTCACTTGATGGTTCATCTTCCAACCCAAGTGAGGATAGGGGGGCCAATAAAGTACAACATCATGTACCCAGTAGAAAGGTCATCCCTATAAACCTATTTTCTTGGTATCATATGGTTTCTTGCTTCCCCCAAAATAATCTGATATATCTTACGTATATACTATATAGGTATAATATGAAGCTAAAGGGGTTTGTTCGTACCAAGAGCCACCCCGAGGGTTCAATTGTAGAGGGTTATGTGTTTGACGAGAGCCTTACATTATGCTCCCGTTATTTACATGGATGTGAGACTAGATTTAACAGAAAATGCAGAAATGACGCCCCTGAGGCCAATGTATCTACTATGCCATTTTTTTACCAACAAGGGTCGATTTTTGGCTGGAAAGCATATAGTGACTTTAGATCACAAGTCATGGCTGCAAGCACATTGATATGTTTTGTTTAATTATGATAACATAGATTCATATTTGAGGTATTTTATTTCTAAGAATTTCTTTCCTTTGAGCCTATGAACGATATTTGTCATATTGCTGAATTTGCACACTTAACTCTTACAACAAGTATGATGCCTATTTAACTTCGATTGGCCACTGGAATAAGTTAGAGATTAGTCGCATTCGCCATGAGAAATTCCATGAGTGGTTTAAGCTCCATGTGGCACAACTAATTGCGAATGGTGAAGATATTTCTGAAGAGATTCAAACTTTAGCTAACGGGCCCTTCTTAGCTGCAAGGAAGTGTAATAGCTATACCATAGATGGGTACAATTTCCACATAAATTTGTATGATCAGGGTAGACCTACCCAAAGCAGCGGGGTTGCTCTTGTATCTCAGATTTTGTCTTCCACAAGTGAAGATAATGAAAATCTTATGGTCAGGAATAAAATATATTACAATTCAAGTGTTGCTTTTTGGAAAACTGAAGCAGGGAAGGTACGTTGCAAGAAAATATCTGTGCACTTTCCTGCAGTTTTGCCTAATTTACAATTCATTGAATCAATATTTGTAGCAACGTAGCGAGCAAGGAAGAAAAAATCGAATGGAGATGGAATTATTGCATACATCAGGCAACAAAATTCATGCTCGTGTTTCTCATGAAATGGTATATAATGATCTTATATAACTCTATTTTGCACCATTTTTTATTGTTATGAACTAATTATAAGAAAATGAATGTAGCATAAGAAGAATGGATATCCCCCTCAAAGACATGAACTGTTTATAGAAACACACACGTGCAAGAAGACTGGTGCCCCTTCAAGTGTGGCTGCAGCAACTATGTTTGTAAGTATTTTGAGTTGCAACAATCTTTAGGCTTTGTACTTGTTAGTTTTTTCTCTAGAACATTGGAGTTATAGTCTTTAGTAGACACTATTTTACTGATGTGTTCATGGATCATATGTTCTGTCTTGTAGAAAAAGATAGAAGAGAAGTCAAATGAGCGTCCAGAACTTTTAGAAAAAAGCATCAAGCAAGGTGACATGTTCTTGCATGTCGCGGAAAAGGAGAGGAATGGGAATGTGAGGTGTATAGGTCTAGGAACAAGTGTTGCAGGTTTGGGCATGCCGGGTACTAGAAAGCTGAAATCCATGAAGCTTCAAATGGCTGAGGAAGAAGCAAAAGAAGCTTGGCAATCAAATGCAATTCTTGTCGAGCGTGTAGATAAAATGGAGAATAATTTCCAAACAGTAGTTACAACTCTGAAGGATGAACTTCAACAAATGAGGAGACTGTTACAATCAAAAGTGCAGCAAAATATTCAGTTCAATCAAGAGTATGACTTGTCTCACTCTGGATATGGATATGAAGGTGGCCATGGTGGTGGCTATCGATATGAAGGTGCCCATGGAAGTGGATATCAACATGAAGATGGATATGAAGGTGGATATGGAGGTGGATATCGACATAAAGATGGATATGGAGGTGGATATCGACATAAAGATGGATATGAAGGTGGATATGGAGGCGGGTATGGAGGTGGGTATCGACATAAAGATGGATATGAAGGTGGATATGGAGGTGGGTATGGACATGAAGGGGGGTATGAACATGAAGGGGAGTATGATCATGAAGAGAGTGTAGAATCTGCCACACGCAGCCATGAGGTGCGGCAAGAGAAAGAAGCAACCATTTTGCATAAGAAGTCTCAAGAAGCACTCTTGCAAAAGAAGTTAATAGCATCCACTCAGAAAAACTTTATACTTTCTAGTACCGCTCAACATGAGGTGCTGCAAGAGAAGGTAGCAACCATTTTGCAAAAGAAGAAGGCAACAGGGCTCACACAACAAAGTGAGGATGTGGCACTTCATCGCCACAAGATGGCAACAAGCAAGGAAGTTGCAATCACACAAAAAAATCAGCAGGTCAGATTGTACTTTGTTTATATTTTGTTGCTCTTTCTTGTTTAGGATGACAAAGACACTTTCACTTATCTAAGTTCTTTTTCATGCTTACTCAAAAAGGAAAGGATGTGATACTGTATAATGTTTATCGAGATCATAGTATCCCAATGGCAAAAGCAACCATTCTATCAATTGATCGGAGAAAGGAGGTAGGTGGTCAGGAGCTTGGCTCTGAATATTGTGAGGTTGCCGTGAACTATGTAATAAAAAGGTATGCTATACTACCTCGTAGTGTTGGGAACATGACCACCATGGGGCAAGCTCAAGGGCGATGTATCGCATGGCCATACAAGCATGTGAGATTTTGTTCTTATTTTCTTATGATTAAACCTACCAATGACTATGATGGTTGATTGCTGAAAAAGCTTTGCTTCTATGTATGCAGTTGGAAGTGGACAAGTCCATGGAAAAAGCAGGAATGCAACCACAGGCAGGCTAAGGAGGTAATATACATGTTTCTCTTGGCTGCTATGTGTGTGATGTTAAGTTGTTGCATGGTAATTGCTTGATCTATGTGACTGGATCGATGGATACTTTTATTGGATGTTGTTCTTCATGTCTTGTGTATGCATATTCTTGCATATAACTAGTGGAAGCTTTTACATGTCCATTGAAAAGAGTATTTAGTTTGGCAAAGTTCTTGATTTGTTCTTAAATGCTTGTCCAATTCTGGATCTACTACTGAAAATTTACTATTTCTGAATTGAATGTGCACTACAGTTCGTTATCTGGTTTAATTAGGATTTAACATCTTCCACTATTGTCTCTGTATACATGTTGTCCTGTTCATTTAGTCCAGTTATAGATCCGTCATTGCATTTTTTTCTTGTTTCAAGTACACTAAAATATTTATCCCATGTTATACTACAGCTAGATTCTGACTGTTCGTTTCCAGCGTGACTTGAACTTTTATATGATGCAGATTGCAAGGAGTTTGGTACCTTCACAAATAGGAATGAGTATTCTAGCAACAAGAACATATTTAGTCCCTGATTGCACATGGCCTCTTTTTTAGATGCATGCCAAGTAGTATATACTTCTACCTTATTTCTAAATTGATTAGTCTCCACCGTTAAAGTTTCGCAACTTAAGGTTGAAAAATCTTAAATGTTCCTTTTTTTGTTTAATAATACAATAGATAGATGCTGTCAATTCTTGATAAGCTGTCACTTTAGTCGATGCCATGGTTTATAAAATACATCTTTGAACTATTTGGCACTAGGTTACTCCTGTTTGGCACTAGGTTACTTGCAGAATCATCAGCCTTTTCTTTCTTATTTTTCTTGACAGTTGACGTAGTTGATGCCTTTTCCTTCATGCTTTGTTCGCTACTACTTGGCTGTACATGAGCACTATTTGTGTTCCTGTATACTGGATGAGGCATAGGCGCATAGTTTTGTTTGTCAAAAAAATGCCACTTTATACTATGGTGTATTCTTTTCTACATGTGCATATTATTCCTTGAGATGCAAAGAATGACTACTGCCCAGGTCTTTGTAAATGTTCCTCAAGTTTAACTGTAGCATGTCAACTTCAATGTTTATTTAAATTCTGAAATGAGGGTTCCCTATTGGGTATCCTATCTGTTGCAGGTTTCCCAGAGGTACACAAGTCGATGAAGACTTGGAAGATTTTCAAGCTCCTGAAGATTTGGAAGACCTACGATAGTTGGTGGAGTGATTATGTAATATGTTTGTTTAGTTTGTGAAACCTGGACACACTTGCTCCACTCATTTTGCTGGTTGATAAGCCATCTGCTCATTTTGGTTGTGTGGCACACCCAGAAACATGTACTTCTCCATATGTCGCACTATTTCATTTTGTTGGTTGTGTGGCACATTTTAAAACATATATGCAATGTACCTTTTGTGGCACAACCTCCTTATATGTATATTATGGTTGTTATGTTTATCCAATGACATTTTAAGGTTCTGGATGAGGCCTGATATTATTTTGATTGAAGTGTATGGATGAGATGTGAGTTTGATCGAAGTATGCATAAATTGTACGTGTGATATGTCCTGATGACTGAATACTAAATGGATAGTACATAGGGGATGCCTAGAACAATTAGGTAGTGAAATCTACATGCTCGCAAAACAACTGCCGGGTCAACACTCTTCTGCCAGCAGACTGCCAGTAACTGGTAGTCCGCGTGTCTTTCCTAATCTACCGGGAGAATAGAAACTGCCGGCAAATAAATGCACTAGGGCAATTGGACTGCCGGGAATATTTTATCTGCCAGGAGAAGTGATCCCCGGCAGCCGTTCTCGTGGCGGTTCTATCTGCCGGGAGAAATACTGTCCTGGCAGATAGTGTGCTGCTTAAAGTGCTTTCTCACGGCAGTTTACATGCCGTTGCATCAGTGTTGTGCCGTAGTGCTTGTCCATGCTGATGGGGGGGGGGGGACAATTCAAGAAGTTTACCACAGAATCTTCTTCATAAGCATTGCATTTATTCTACATTTTGTTAAGAGTAAATATAGATGTGGTAATATAAGAAAAAATGGAGAATATTTAAGATAAGATGAAGAGTGATGCTACATAACCAAGTAGCTATAAATGTAAGTACACCGATACAGGCAAAAGGTACAGCCAAGAGCAATGCAGAGCTGAATTTCTTCAGTACCATCGGTGTTATCCAACCTTATGGTAAGAGTAAATATAGATCTGATGTGTAGAAAATGGAGGGCAAAGGAAAATAAGGTGCAGAGTGATTGTACATGAACAACTACCTGTCAATATAAGTACACTGATAAAGGACAGCGGGTACTTACAAGAACAATGCAGAGCTAAAAAATTTCATTGGCATTGGATATATTCTACACTAATATAACCATTCATACAGATCAGATAATTTGGAGTGAACAATTGATAAGCAAGCTATCATGCATACTGCTGTCACATAATGAACCAGGTATGTATGCAAGTACAGTGATACAGGACAACATGTACTAACAAGAGCAAAGCAGTGGGCATCATATTTGCGATATCCTGTCGTTCTTTTCAAACCGGAATTCTTCTTCGAGCAGATTTCCTACAAAAAAGATCCATAAGGCACATGCGGAAAAGTAGAAGTTCAAATTGTGATATCATAGACAGTACCTCATCCTGGGAACGAGACTAGTGCATAACAAGGTTTTTCCATTCAATGTCTTCTAAATTTAGCACATGAGACTTCACCGGAAATTCGTTTATAGACTTGCCATCAAAGTGTGATTTCCTCAAGTAACACCGATACTGCTGCAATGCTTCCTTGAAAAGCGCAAGCAAGCTTTGCTCATCATGAGTATCCAGATCGACCCTCGCCTACTTACAACAGTGTAATGTAAATCATTGATGTGTTCAATCAGCAAAAAACAGGAAAATAATCACCATGAATAATAGCACTTACACGTAAGTGGGACAGGAAGATGTGAAAATGGTAGTTGTCTTCACTATAATCTTCCCATGATGGGAATATATGCACGTAGTCCCTAACAACAGTGAAAGCATTGTCTTTTAAATTGGGAATAACTGGAATAGGGTTCCAATCTGCAGGAATTGGCCGTCTCTGCAGTTGGGATAGGTCTTTGGCCGGTAGACTTGCTGTACTCTTTGCTAGAGTCGGGTTTTTCTATGGAACGGCTGGTGCTATGGCAACTGAAATCGGCATACCTTTTGCTGGAGTGCAGGTCCTACGTGGTGGGGCTAGTGGTGTGGCCAGTGAAGTATGGGTACAGTCTGTTGGAGTCGGTCCTAGGTTTTGTGTCACTGGTTGTACAACTAATATAAGTGGAGTGCTGTCAGATTTCTCCGGCACCACCATGTTTTTCAAGGACTTTGCTGGTGCTCCTTCAGGTTCGGTAATCACCCTCTTTCTTTTTGATGTCTGATGCACAAGAACAACATTTGAGTGGAAAAACATGGTATGTTGACAGATGGAATATGTATTGATAATGGATGGGCATGGCATCTCGACATATATGATGAGTAAACTAAGCAGATGGCGGTGCAACAAAGTAGAAGAAATGCAAGACAACATATGCAAGATACGTGCAATCAATAAAACCTTGCCAAATTAGAACAGGCACCTTGATGGGTGAACAGGACAGGCCATCTGCCTTTGACTCCTCGTGGTTAGAATAGTCATTAGGATCATATTCTGAACAAGAATCAACAGGTGGGGAGCGTATGAGTTTCATTGCATCCAGAATGGCACTCAATGCCTTGGTGCCAATTTTGTAAGTCATTGCAGTGTTTAGCTTCAAGAGTGGACTGTTGCTAGTGCGACACAAAGCAGCTACACAGATCATAGTGTAGATATAACGGAGAAACCGTAAGCATTAGAGCAAAATCAGCAAAGTGGAACTTGCTGGAATATCTGTGCTAGTATTGCCGGTATGGCTAGAAAGGCTTCGGATACCAGCTCTCTTCAACTGAAGGTGCGGTACTGTTAATATCAGTGTAACTCTCAAAGGCGACACAACTCCCCACATTTCCTTGCTATTCTTATAGGATTCAAGTGGGCAGGCCACTACAAATCCTATTCCTATGTTTACAAAATCCTACGAATCAAAGAGGCCCGAAGAGTGTCCATCACAACCGACCGTATAGACCTCTACACTGTAAATGTCCCTGCTCATCTTCACTACAAGGAACATACTGTACTACTATCATACTCCCTCCGTTCCAAAATATAAGTCTTTGTAGAGATTTCCACTATGGATCATATATAGATGTATCGAGATACATTTTAGAGTGTAGATTCACTCATGTTGCTCCATATGTAGCACATGGTGGAATCTATACAAAGACTTGTATTTAGGAACGGAGAGAGTACTTATTAAAGAAGAGCAGAAGAGGAACATGCTAAAGAAGAGCAAGTAGATTTTGGATAATAAAATGTTTGTTGCGTAGTGCCCACACATGATGAACCAGAGCGCATTAAGAATGCAACTCCCTGCTATCTCTCGACCATTTCAGGCGGTTGGATGAAGATACTACGTCTCCTAACCCTTCTTCTTCCTCGTCTCTGATTCTTCCCATACAGAACACTGCATGGGCCACCGGCCGGACCACCGGCCCCCACCGCCTGTGTTCCTCCGCCAACCGCACCCCACCCGCCCCACCCGCGTTGTCGGGGATATACCCCGTGGTATGACCCGACCAGAAATATGACCCGGACGGACCTGGCGTTTCATTGGTAACCCGCCGGAGGATTGGCGACTTACGAGTCTGGCGGCTCATTGGTGTGACGACTCACAAGCCTGGCGACTCACTAACGGCCCCGACGGCGGGTCAGAGAGAAGACTAGGCCCAAGGCCCAGCAGGCTGGCTCATGTTATGGTGGGTCGGCTTAAGAGGAAAGTGTAAGGAGTATTCGCTTACAAAGGAAGCAAGACTAGGACTCCACTTGTAATAGACTAGTCCTAATCCTAATAGGACTCCACATGTAACCCGCCCCTTCAACTTATATAAGGAGGGGCAGGGCACCCCAAGAGAGGGCAAGAAAAATAATGGTTAAGGCTAGACACAAAGAGAGGAGAGCCGGATTTACGGTGTCTCCCTCATGAGCATAATGAGACCTAGCCACAAACAACATGTAGGGCTATTACCGGATGATGTTTTACGGGGCCCGAAGCTGTCTAAATCCTTGTCTATGTTGCATCTATCGATTCCTCCCAACCCCTCTCAAGCTACCACATAGATGCATTGGCCTCGCGACTAAGTCCTCACGCTAAGGGACATCTGACGTGACAATTCCACGATAGTTGGCGCCCACCATGGGGCTCGCGCACGGTGGTGTTGAATTCTTGGAGGGATTTTTTCTAGGGTTCGAGAGGGTCGTGATCATCTGGATGATGAAGAGCCGATGTTATTCGCTGTGAAGTTTTCTGCCATTGGCATGGAAGGATCTGCGTCGTTGACCAACTGTTGGAACGGCATATACGAGATTGGATTAAAAGTTAGGGTTGTATCTATGTACGCTGCCACGCGCGACCAGGCGATTCATCGGAATGGATCAATTTTTTGCTGAAAAGCCGTCAGATCTCCAAGTCACCGAGATGGTTCCTACTATAGTCTATTTTGCGGATTGGACATGCTACAAGTCCCAAGGCATCAACTCGTGGCTGCTTGTGAAATTCCCTTTGCGTGAGAACCAACATGTTCATCTACTAGAAGTACTACTTACGTAGAGGCAGTGCTACTAGAGTACTACGGTTCATATATTTTTGAATCCTTCAATGGCTGTCGAGCGCTGCATCTACTAATCCATCGAGCCATTACATCGAATCAGCCTGTATCCGAGTCAAACCGGCGCAACTCGCCGTCCAGTGAAAGGCCAACACTCAAAAATCATCTTCGACCACTGCTATTGGGTCACACCACGTGTTAGGACAGATACGTGTTGAATACGGCCTCCAATGTCCGATTACGCAATACAGCAAACTCTAGTGAAAATTGAATGTGGCGTTTGTCTTGCGTAATTAATTGATGCAAGATCGGATCAATCTCCAGTTTTCAAAACTACAAGGCAAAAGTTGCGGAGTGCTCAGCGCCGGCAAGTCGGGGACTCGATTTCTGTTTCCATCCTCAAGTCGTCATTGCAGCTTCGCTCCATCTCTACGGAGTCATGGTCCTCCAACGCCCGCGCCTGCTGTGGTCGGCTTACACTTCGAGCGCCCACCGGTTTGCACCTGCACCCTGGCCTCACTCTATGCAAGCCGCCACCAGGCTGCCCCTGTACTAACTCCACCTCGCCTCGAGCGGGCCGGACCACTCCTATCTCCACCGACCGTCGTTGGGTCGAGGCCTTGATCTTCTTCCTACAGTGGTCACGCCTGTGAGCCGCCTCCGCCGAGGCTCTCTCGCAAGACTCACCTTCGGCCGTTCATGAAGCAGCACACCGGCGGGCTGTCACGGCCAAGGGGCTCCTGTGAATCGTCGCACCTTCAATCGGCTGAGTCGCTCCTGTCGGTGCACCACCGAGCCGTCATACCCGCCACCTTCCTCTGCCGTTTCCACCTCCATGTCACCTCTGGCCCTCATGCTGGAACCCGCCTCCACGAGTCGCTGGGCGGCCTCTCCTTCTCCCCTGAGGCCGCGCCAGGTCACCTCCATCGAGTTGTCCCCGCACTGGGTCGCCTCTGTTGAGCCATCCCCATGTGACCCTGTTTCGACCCGGTTTGCCTTCTGCCACGACCCGGATTCACCGCGACGAGCCGCCGTGGTTTCCCCCCTGAGCCTCCACCAGAGCGCCTTCGTCGCCGTCTCTGCGGCCGGCCTTCAGTTGCTGTCGTTGATCCACTATGCCACCATGGAAGCGCCGGGGCAGTGCTGAGCGGCCGACCACATCACCGGCAACCCGTCGCCGCCTATACTGCCATAGTCTTCATCTACCTCATCGGCCTTGTTTTGACCGACCAACATTTGCGGCCCCTGCATCGAGCCGCCAGAGCCTGTAGCGGCCGTAGGCTCGCACACCACATCTTCTGCCGCGTTTTTTCTGCCATGGTTGGTACGCCGCCGCTGTAGTCCTCTGCAAGCTGTCATTTTCAAGCCCCTACTTTTAAGCCACCCCGAACAAGGAGCCTCGTTGGCGTGGCCTCCGACTCACTGTGCAAACCGCCGGCCGCCTCTGCAGTTGAAGCTATGACCCGGGGAGCGGACGCGGACATGGTCTCCGCTATTGCGGCCACAGCCGAGGCCTCGTGCCAAGCCGCCGGCCTCCGCTGCCTAATCGGTCGACCTTCATAGCCGCGGCCTCGCCTGCGCCGGCGAGTTGCCGTTCATTTTGTAGCCGCCACGTGGCAGGGAAATTCACTGTTTTGACCCTTTTGTCCACATTTAGCCGCATCTGACACTTCTTTGGAAAGTGTTTCGGATCTGACCCCTTTCCTACCGCCACCCGAGCTGGCGATACGCTAGAAATCCCTACCGCCACCGGCTCTAGCGGTAGGGACCGGGGTCAACGTCAACGGCACCATCTGCCTGCTGACGTGGATAAGTGGCTACCGCCACTTACCGCGGCGGTGGGTCTAGGCAGCCTACCACCAGAGACGGTGGCAGTAGGTTCCTTTCGTGCTTGGTGGCTGCGGGCGGGCCCACCCACCAACCCTTTCTTCCTCCTCCCCTCGAGTCGAACAGAGGCAGCAGTGCCTCTCTCCTCCTCACGATCACCTCCCTCGATCTCCCTCTTCCCTCCACCATTTTCACGGATCTTTGGGGCAAATCGAAGAGGCCGGTAAGCTCCTCCATTCCCTCCAATCAGTTTTTGTTGGGGATATAACTATTTGTGTAAGCCGCCCAGGAGGGGCCGGATTACGCAAAGAGGACTCACCAGAAAGAGGCCCAAGACCAAAGCATGAAGATGGCGGTTCATAGAGGGCTTAAGGCCCACAGGCGACTTAAGGCCCGTTGTAGTGAACCGCCACAACAATATGACTTGTATCATAAGGTAGACTTAACTAGTCGCCGAGCCGGACATTGTTTATAAGCCGGCCGGGACTCTGTAAGCCGCAGGGCATCAACCCGTGTATATAAGGGGACGACCTACTGGCGGCTTAGGGCAAGAAACAACTCATCAAGAGCCGGGCATAGTGTATCTCGCTCCCTGGTCATTGAAACATCAATACCAACCCAACTAGAAGTAGGCCTTACCTTCACCGTAAGGGGCCGAACTAGTATAAAACCTCTTGTGTCCCTTGTCCCGATTAACCCCTTCAAGCTTCCTAGTTGCGATGGCTCCACAACTAAGTCCTTTCACGAGGACATCTGACGTGACAATTCTACGACAGTTGGCGCCCACCATGGGGCCAGCGCACGGTGGATTTGAGTTCTTGAAGGGCAACTTCGAAGGGCTCAAGGGATACGTAATGGGCCGGATGACCAAGAGTCATCGCGGCAAGATCTACATCGACGACGAAGGCTGGGGCCCCGATGCCGGCTCAATCGAGTACGGATACCGGGTCCCCTTCGGCAGAATCCACGTCTTCGTCGGCCAGATTAGAGAGCCGGGACCTGAGCCGGATAGCAGCACCGACCTCGTCGAGACGGCTCAGCGTGCGAGGAAGACCTGAGCTCAACCCGTCATGAAGCGTGCTTTCGTGGGCTGCATCCACGGAGAGGAACTTTCTGAAGGATCTGAAGATGGTGGTGAGACGGTCGTCCAGTCAGAGGGTGATTCATCCGCCGGTTCAACAGATTCGTTGTACCAGGTGCAAGACGACGTGCTCGGGGGCTGTTCCGATGGCATCAATATTTCGGACCCCTATGAGCCGCCAAGATGGGCAGGAATCTTTATGGCTGGGACTCAGCCCGGTTCTAATTCTACAACTACTGCAGCAATAACATCCGGGATAGGGACAGCCGGGGCAGGTGGCCCTGTGCGCCCGACGGCTCAGGTGCTGATAGACCTCATGGACAAGCTTACGACCCTGTTAACCGCCACGGTTATCCCTGCGAACAAAGATGAGCATGACGCGGAGGTGGCACGGGTGCATGAGGAGATAGCTCAGGCCAAGGAGGCCTTGGCAGCTGAGGATACTAGACTAGCTACAGAGCGGGTGGCTCTCGACGCCCGGGCACAACGGTTGCAGTCAGAAGCTTACCAGCTCACGATGAGCTTAAACGCATCCAATGAGGTAATGATGAGGAGACAAGAGAAAACCCAATCCAGTTTACCTCCGAATTATGACCCTCGGGTTCTTTTCGCTACACCCGAAGCAGGCCCAAGCAACCCAACAGATGCCAATCAGTTTATGACAGCCGGAGTAGGAGGACCGACTCAGCCTCGAGAGATGCCGCCTCCTCATGTGAGCATGGCACCACCGCGTTATGTGTCGATATCGGAGGGTTACTTTTCCAACCCCATGGAGAACTTAATCGCGGCTTCGGCGCACTTGGCGGCTCTGCCCATGGACGGTGATGACCCAACAGCGGTGGAGACCCGGAGGGTCAGAGAGCTTCTCCAAACGGCCCTGGCTCAGCAAGAGACCTATTCTTACAGCAGAGATAGGATCCATTCAACTCCTCCGCCTTGGTTAGCACCGCCTCGTCAGAACCGGAGCCCGAGTTACAGCAGGCACATGGAATCTGAAGCTTTGTCAAGCAACGCCCAACGCCAACATGGTGGCTATAACCCGGTGCAAGACCGAGTACATCAGGAGAATGAGCGGGTGTCTCAGCTGGCGGCTCAACAGGTGGCTCATCAGAATATTCTAGAGTATCCAACGACTTCTGTTGAGACGGGAGTAGCCACCAGAACCGGTGGTGTTCCTTGTTTGGTACCGGCTTTGCGCAATGTGCGCCTGCCCAAGGACTTCAAGGGACCTCGAAAAGTGCCAAATTACACGGCCGACTTACAGCCTGGAGCATGGATTGAGAGTTATGAGATGGCCATGGAGTTGTTGGAAGTCAGTGACGCGGCAGTGGCTAAATATTTCACCATGATGTTAGATGGAACGGCCCGGTCTTGGTTAAAAAGCTTACCACCCAATTCCATTGGTTCGTGGGAGGAGTTAAAAGCCCGTTTCATCCAGAACTTCAAGGACACCTGTAAGCAATCTATGTCGATCGTGGACTTGACAAATTGTAAGCAGGGGGAGGGTGATTCCACCACCCATTGGGTACGCCGGGTCAAGGAGATAATTCATTCATCTGATAAGATGGATGCCGGCTCTGCAGTCCTCATGTTAGAGAAAAATTGCAGCTTTGAGCCGCTGAGGCAGAAACTGGGGCACCTTAAACATGACTGCAAGGATATGGGTACGCTAATGGCGGCTTTAGTCAAATATGTCGATTCTGATAGTACCAAGAATCCCATGTCTGACGATGAGAAGACAGGGAAGGGAAAAAGGAACGACAATTGAAAGGATCAACAGCACAACCCGGTGAACGGTGAACCAAAGCGGCAATAAGCGTAAGGCGGACGGCAACCCGGAGTTTGTAGCCAATGCTAATGCACAGGGTAACAATCAGAGATGTAAGGGTAAGTGGCCTCGATCCGGCGGGTCAGGCCCATCTCTTGAGCAGCTACTCAATGAGCCCTGCCCGAAACACGGCACCCGGGAGCACCCCGCTACACACCTGTGGAAAGATTGTGCGATCATGAAGGCGTTTAAAAATTCCAATACCTTTGATGGCAGTCATGGATCTGGCGGCGGTTCAGGGGCTGGCGGTTTTCATGGCCCGGGCGGCGGTTCAAACTCCGGTTTTCAGGGACAACCGGGTGGAAATAATCAGCAGCAATCTGGCCAGGGAGGACAACAGCAGCAGTAGTCGGGTTATCAAAGCCATCCGAAACAGTTGAGTGGTGGGCAGTACCATGTGTTTACCACTAGCTTATGCAAACGTGACCAGAAGGTTCATAAGAGGGCCATAAATTTGATTGAGCCGACAATTCCTTGTTATTTGAGGTGGTCAGAGCAACCCATTATATGGAGCAGAGAGGATCACCCTCCATGAGTCGATAATCCGGGTCAGTTAGCCTTGGTGGTAGCACCCCAGGTTGGTGGATATAAATTCACTAAGGTACTCATGGACGGAGGTAGCAGCATCAATATCCTCTATTACGAGACTTTTCAGCGCATGGGGTTGACTGAGAAGAATCTGAGAACATCCAACACTGTTTTCCATGGGGTGGTTCTTGGCAAGTCGGCTTACCCAGTTGGCAAGATTGAATTGGAGGTGGCTTTTGGAGATGAGTATGATTCCAGGGCTGAGAAATTGACGTTTGAAGTGGTTAAAATCAGGAGTCCATATCACTCTCTGTTTGGGCGACCGGCTTATGCTAAATTCATGGCACGACCGTGTTACATTTATTTACAGCTCAAGATGCCGGGTTACAAGGGCACCATCATTGTGCATGGGAGTCAAAAGGTGGCCTTGGAATGTGAAGAAGGCGACGCGGCTTACGCTGAGTCTGTCTGTGCCGCGGAGGAGCTCAAATTTTATCAAGACAATGTTGACCCGGCGGATATGACCTCCCTCAAAAAACCAACTACTGAGCATGACCCGGCGTGGAAATTTAAATCGGCCGCTGAGACAAAGCTTGTTGACTTTACCCCAGGATATGCCTCTAAGCAGTTCAGTATCAGTGCCAATTTGGATCCTAAATAGGAAAGCGCGCTCATCGAGTTCATCCGTGAGAACCGGGACATCTTTGCATGGAAACCTTCTAACATGCCGGGTGTACCAAGGGAACTCGCTGATCACACTCTCAATATTGATCCAAAGTATAAGCCGGTCAGGCAGTTTCTCCGACGGTTCAACAAAGAGAGACGGAAAGCTATTGGGGAAGAGGTCGCCCGACTCTTAGCGGCCGGGTTCATTGTTGAAGTTTTTCACCCTGAGTGGTTGGCTAACCCGGTGTTAGTGCTCAAGAAGAACGGCACTTGGCGGATGTGTGTGGATTACACGGACTTAAACAAGGCTTGTCCGGCTGATCCCTTTGCTCTCCCCCGTATTGATCAAATCATTGATGCTACGGAGGGTTGTGAATGTTTGAGCTTCTTGGATGCTTACTCTGGCTATCATCAGATCAAGATGGCAGTTAAGGACCAGGAGAAGACAACTTTCATCACTCCGTTTAGAGCCTTCTGTTATGTATCTATGCCATTTGGACTCAACAGTGCCCAGGCGACTTATCAGCGGTGTGTGCAGAACTATTTGCATGATCAAATTGGGCGTAATGTTCATGCTTACATAGATCACATTGTGGTGAAGTCCAGAGAAAAGGGAACCTTGCTATCTGACCTGAAAGAGACCTTTGATAATCTCCGGGTTTACAAGATGATGCTTAACCCGGCCAAGTGTGAGTTTGGTGTACCTGCGGGCAAGCTCTTAGGTTTTCTGGTGTCAAACAAAGGCATTGAAGCTAATCCGGAGAAGATTAAAGTGATTACCTCTCTGACTAAGCCGGCGTGCATCAATGATGTTCAGCACCTGGCGGGTCGTGTGGCTGCTATAAACCGGTTCATAAGCCGATTAGGTGAGAAGGCCCTTCCATTATATCAGATGATGAAGAAAACTGACACTTTTGTCTGGAGTGATGCTGCGGATGCTGCCTTTGAAGACTTGAAGAGGCAATTATCTGAACCACCAGTTCTTGCGGCTCCCATTGACAGAGAGTCGTTGTTGTTATATGTGGCTGCTAATTCACGAGCGGTCAATGTTGCCATCGTGGTGGAGCGTAAGGAAGCTGGCAAGGAGCATCCGGTTAAACGGTCGGTTTATTATATCAGTGAGGTGCTCATTGAGTCTAAACAAAGGTATCCACATTGGCAGAAACTCGTTTACGGAGTGTTTATGGCCAACCGAAAGTTGAAGCAGTACTTTCAAAGTCATCCTATAACTGTGGTAAGTTCTGCCCCTTTGGGAGACATCATCCAGAATAGGGAGGCCACAGGACGAGTCGCCAAGTGGGCTATCGAGCTTGGGCCTCATGGTTTGAAGTACATGCCACGTACTGCTATTAAGTCTCGGGCCTTGGTGGACTTTATCAATGATTGGACCGAGTTGCAGGCGCCGGAGGAGAAGCCAGATAACACATATTGGACTATTCACTTTGACGGGTCCAGGCAGCTAGAAGGCTCGGGGGCTGGAATTGTTTTAACTTCCCCTCGAGGTGACAAATTTCGTTATGTACTCCGGCTTATGTTCCCATGTACTAATAATGCAGCTGAGTACGAGGCCTTACTCCATGGTCTCCGGATGGCCAAGGAGATGAAATTAAGCCGGGTAAGGTGTCTGGGCGACTCAATCTCGTGGCTCAACAGGTGTCAGGCAAGTGGGATTCCAAGGATCCTCTCATGGCGGCTTATCGACGTGAAGTAGATGTTGTGGCTGGACATTTCAAAGGTTATCAAGTGGAGCACATTGATCGAAGGAAGAATGAGGCGGCTGATGCTTTAAGCTGGCTGGGATCTCAACGTAAGCCGGTGCCACCTAACACCTTTCTTGATGTTTTGCATAACCCTTCTGTCAAGGTGCCTACCGAGGAAGAACTAGCGGTGCCAGACCTAGAGGCCCAGCTGGTGGCAGCTCTTCATGTTATCCCGGATTGGACAGTGCCATATTTGGCCTACATGACACGGGGAGAGTTACCGGAGGATGAAACTTTGGCAAGACAAATTGTCAGACGATCCAAATCCATGATGATTGTTAATGTTGAGTTGCATCATTGCAGTGTAACAGGTGTGTTTCAACGCTGTGTGTCACCTGGAGAGGGACAAGAGATACTTCATGAGATTCATGAAGGAGATTGTGGTCATCATGCCGGCTCAAAATCTCTTGTGGCCAAGGCTTTCCGTCATGGTTTCTACTGGCTCATGGCTCATGCTGATGCAGAGGATCTGGTCAGTAAATGTGACGGTTGTCAGAAGTTCTCATGATGTACTCATGTGTCGGCTCAGGAATTGAGGATGATCCCAATTACCTGGCCGTTCGCAGTCTGGGGGCTTGACATGGTTGGACCTTTCAAAAGGTTGAAGGATAAAAAGACACATCTCTTGGTGGCAGTGGATAAGTTTACAAAGTGGGTTGAGGTAGAGCCAGTTAGTAAGTGTGATGCGGCCACAGCGGTTCAGTTCATGAAAAAGGTGATCTTTCATTTTGATTTCCCACACAGCATTATAACTGATAATGGTACTAATCTTTCCAAGGGAGCCATGGAAGAGTTCTGTCAGCGAGAACATATCCGGCTTGATGTTTCGGCCGTTGCTCATCCTCAATCCAATGGTCAAGCAGAAAGAGCTAATCAAGAGATACTGAAGGGTATTAAGCCCCGGCTCTTAGTCCCCTTAAAACAGACTCCGGGTTGCTGGGTGGAGGAGTTACCCTCTGTACTGTGGAGCATCAACACTACGCCTAACAGATCTACGGGTTACACACCTTTTTTCATGGTCTATGGAGCAGAGGCAGTTCTACCAAGTGACATTCGACATGACTCACCCCGTGTTGCGGCTTATGTTGAGGCGGACAACGAACAGGCTCGTCGGGAGGCACTGGACTTGTTGGATGAGGAGCGAGAGTTGGCAATAGCCCGCTCGGCGATTTACCAGCAAGACCTGCGCCGTTATCACAGCCGCCGGGTCAAGAGCAGAACCTTTCAGGAAGGTGATTTGGTGCTCCGGCTCATCCAGGATCAATCTGACATGCACAAGCTATCTCCGCCTTGGGAAGGACCCTTTGTGGTTAGCAAGAATCTGAACAACGGGTCATACTACCTCATTGATATTCCAGAGCACAAGGACTCATGTAAGTCGGATGAGGAGACCCGCCGGCCGTGGAATATAGCCCATCTTCGGCCTTACTATACTTGAGCCACCGGCTCTTAAGATGTATACACTTTTGACGATGTACATATTATATAAAACAATAAAGCAGGACCTCTGTCCTTTTTTCCCCATAAAGAATGTTTTTATGTCTTCTTTATCAAGTGGTGGACACTACCAACAGGGAGTGGATCATATCTGAATCCGGCTTTCCCTTTGGTCCGGCTTATGATCATATCTGAATCTAGCCATGATCACTTGGGGGCTTCTTGTTCAAACATAGGTCGTATTCAAACAAAAGAGAACATAGCTGTCGATACCCGCTTGATCGGCATACTGCCAAACCCACTTGGGGGCTTCTTGATCGTATTTGAATCACAGCTTAACCCCTTTAGATCTGACATGGATCGTATTCGAATCAGCGTCATTAAACAACTCTTATGGTCACTTGGGGGCTTCCTGCTCAAACATAGGTCGTATTCGAACCAAAGAGAACATAGCTGTCGATACCCATTTGATCGGCATCGCCAAGCCAGTGGGGTCTATATGATCATATCCAAATCTTAGCTTAACCCCTTTGGAACGGTTTACTGATCGTATTCGAATCAGAAGCCTGTAAATGTTGGTTATTATCCATTATAAGCATAAATTATTTTGAATATACTGAGACCTTGTGAAAGGCATTATGTGATGTTTTCTGTCTTTTCCGGTTTAATATTGGTCACACCAGGTTGTTAAATACCAGGTGAGCATCATATCAGCAGGAAAGATTATCAAGGGGATCGCAGGTATGTTATCATGGTTATGTTTAAACAACTATAGTCGTAAACCGGCTCGTATATGGTATCTCTGGTTGGTATTCCGGGTTGTCAATACTTTATGGGACCCCCGGTGCAATAAACCGCCAAGGGAATTTTTGTTTGTTTTTATGTGCAGGATAAGGTAAGCAAATTTAAAACACCAAGGGCATAACCGATCAACATAAGCCATAAGTATATAGAAACGGTGGCTTACGAAAATGTAAAGCGCTAGGAGTATGCGCGAAGGCATGACAAACATGGACAAGTTTTTCTACCCTATTACAAGAGTCCCCGAGTCTGAACAAATGAAGCATTGTTTTTCACATGACGCTTTACTCATTCGGTGGGCTTGAAAACTCCGGGTTATCCTTCTCTGCCTCTCCGTCGGCTGTTCTGTCCTGGAAAGTTCACGAGGCCCAGTCAATGCCACTCAAGGCTTCAAACTCAGCTTCGTCATCTATTAAATCAGCTGGGTCCACTTCAGGGGCAAAAGTATGCTTACGAGTAGGAGGGACCTAGGTTTTGGTGTTGCTTCGAAATGCTTTTTTATTTTTGAAGCTATTTTTAGCAGTAGGTGCGACCTAGGTTTTGGTGTTGATTTTTTAATGATGTTTTAGTTGTTTAGTAGTATATGATTTAGTATTATGCTTATGAAAGGATGTGTGGGTGAAACCATAGTGAGATATGTGAGGATATGTTGGTGAATGCATATATGTTGGTCAATTTTCTTTTGTTATGTAGATATGAATTGTATGAGAAATTTCTCTGTATGGTGAATGCAAGATTGTGAGGATGAAGGCATTGCAAAATTCTTAGATGGTTAATGCATTGTAAAATTGTGAGGATGAATTTTTTGCAAAATTTGTAGGTGGTTAATGCATAGTGTGAAAATGTGTGTATTTCATATAGATGCTTTTTGTTGTGATGGAGAATGCATAGTCATTGTACGGTATTTTCATATTTCACAGTTTATAATTGAAGATGTTTGGTTTTAGTTTTTTTATTCATATGTATAGACGATGTTGTCTAATAAGTGAAAAAATTATATATTTGTTAGGATGGCCGAGGATGAGGACAATGGGCGTTTGTATACGTGGCTTGACATTGCTTTTGACAAGGACCATCATGCCCGTGCTATCGAGAGTGGAGAGGTAACAATTTTGAGAAACAATTGTTTTTGTCATTTTCATGCTATTTTTTGAATGAAGGAAGCTTCTGACATATTTTCTCAATTGTTATAGAAACTTGCTGTCTTCCGCTTTAGGATCCACACGACGGAAAACCAGTTGCAATATGACGTGCGCTACGAGCCGTACTTTGAGTGTGCCGGGCTACTACCGTTTGTTTCTTCAGTTCAAGCGCGTGCCACCGTCGATGTGCCATTCAGCTCTCACCGCCCTCGTCGATCGTTGGCGGCCGGAGACACACAGCTTCCATCTCCCTTGTGGCGAGCTGACGGTGACGGTTGAGGACTTTGCTATGATCACCGGGCTTCCCATTGACGGCAAGGCTCTCACCGGGACGAGTGGACGGCAAGAACTGGCGTGCGAGGGTTACAACTCTCATCGGTGACTGCTCGGCCTCTCTTAGTGCCTAGGGAAGGACTGACAATAGGACAACCGGTGTCCCATTCCCTTGGCTCCAGCATCGTAGGTCGGGATGACCTGGAGAAGCTAATGAGGAGATCATGGAGCAGTATGCTCGAGCGTGCATGTGGCACCTCCTATCACAGGTGGTCTTTGCAGACTGCTCTGGAGATGTTGCTCCTTGGATGTTTCTTGACTTCTTGGCCGACTGGGATGAGAAGTACAGTTGGGGGTCTGCTGGGCTCGCCTACTTATACCGTCAGGTAACAAGTAATGCAAATATCCAATAAGCATGGTAGTATGTTCATGAATCCTACAAACAGCACTCCTCCAACTCTTATGTTAGTACATTTAACCAGTTTTATTTTTGGTTTGCAGCTCGACGTCACATGTAGGAAAACCACCTCAAAGCCATGCATGGATGGATGTATTTGGGGCCTCTCGGTCTGGATGTGGGAGCGTTTGCCGGTTGGGTGTCCTGAAAAGCATCCCTCACCGCACGTGTGGGTAGGTCTTAATGAAGAAGATGGTGTTTTTTGACTCCCCACCGTGGCATTCTCTTGGGACCGGGTAAGAATTTTTGGAAGCAAGAACAAGTCCTTGTACAAGAATTTCATCAACGAGATGGACAGCCTCACATATCGTCAGGTATACCGATTCAATATTTTCTCTAAGCTTCCATCAAATGCATTAGCCGAACTAATAGCTCGTTGACAGGTTAATTGGAGGCCTTACGAGGCAAATAGGAGTTTCACATTGAACCAGATGTGCACTAGGGACTCCCATCTTTGGCGGATCAGATGCGCTCTCATATGCATTTATGCTGTCGAGTGGCATCTACCACATCGAGTGGCCATGCAATATGGTATGAGGCAACACACCCAACCGGAGCCAGTAAGCACGGGTGGACTTGAGCTTCACAAGTGAGTTACCTAACCGAGGCTATGTTAACCAACAATACAATGTTTCAAATTGTTTCTTATGCTTTGTTGTTGTCATTCTTTGCAGTCAGAACCGAAAGAATAATCAGAATGTGATTGAGTGGGGACAACACCATGCTAGGTATGTCGAGATGTGGGAGCAGAGGCTTGGTTCTAGAGAGATGGATATGACTTTGGCAGACATGAGGAATTACAAAGAAACTCATCTAAAGTGGTATGACAATGGGAGGCGATTTCGAGTGCGTTTGAGGCCAAGGTGGACCGACGCAGATCTTGCAGATCATGATGCAAACAATGAATCAGATGATGAGTATGACGCCATAGTGAGAAGTACCCAAGGTTCTCACAGAGAGTATGCGCCCTTGACTGATAGAGTGGTAAGTCTTGTGAACATATTTGAAGAGTGGATTCATATTATCTTGATTGTTTAAACTTTTGAGCTTACGTTTAATTTTCAGACTTTTGAGCTCAATAGAAGTATCATCGAAGGCTCGAACGCACTAATCCATAACCCCGGGACTCCCGAGTCAGATGCTACCTTGAAGGAAACAGTGAAAGTAAGCACTCGAGATCCTTAGTCTGTTGCATTAAAAATGTTTTACTTCACAAGTCTTTTTACTTCACAAGTCCTTACTCTATTGGATTAAAAATCTTTGTCTCTTTGTTGTTGTCGTTGCTGCAGCGTTTGATGAAACGTTGACGGAAGCTAGTCACCATTCTTGGATGCGCAAGCCCGGGTGACGTAGATGTGCATGCTCCGAGCACATCGATGGTGCAGGCTAGTGGAGCCGCCGCTTCTTCTAGCCACGCCAGTGGTAATACTAGCCACGCTCGTGCTTCTTCTAGCCACGCCGGTGATGGCAGTGACTAGTGAATCTGAGGAGGAAGAGGAGGTGGACTTGCAGGACAACGAAGCCCCGGAAGAGATGAACATGTCACAAATGATGGATGCACCACCGGCCTCCCAAGCAAAAAGGGTTTCTCACCCTCATGATGATCCATTCATCCCGTCACCGTTCCAAAAGCTGCTCCCTCATCGCCGCAAGAAGACCGTGAATGAGGGGTGCTCTAAGAGAGGAAGAATGGGACGATGAACTAGTGTTTGGGCATGTTAAACTAGTGTTTGGCCATGTTGAACTATCATGAGCTATTGTTTTGCTTTGGACTTGAGGGCTTTTCTTTCAAGTTTTATGTTGGACTTGAGGACTTATATTTCTAGTGTTATGTTGGACTTATTTTGTACTATTTATGCTCTATTTATTACATATGATGAACTGCTATGAAAACTGTGCATATATGTTGTTGTTTGATCTGAAAAAACTGTGAAAACTGCTGTTCATAGGTCTGTTTTGTTGCTGTGGTGAGGGCAAGACCCTACCACAATAGTCTCTGACGGTAGGGTACGCAGTCCTACCGCCAAAGACTATGGCGGTAGGGTCCTTCCCTCACCACAACCACTTG